>NW_010292729.1:0-27640 GCF_000700745.2 Antrostomus carolinensis | reverse complement strand
ATGCCCGCCAAAATCTGGTGTATGTTGCCCTGGGTCCTGTGAGGGAGATTGAAATAGTGGGTTCAGCGGGAGAAGCCCGGACGTTGCAGCTCATCCTGCGGTGTTGCTGTGGGCAGTAGCTGAGCCGGGCTGTGCCCGGGGCTGACAGCCGCTGGGTGGAAGAGGAGGCACAGTCCAGGGAGCAGGGGCCTTGGCACACGTGACAGCAGGTTACACATGTGTCAGCGGGAAAACAGGTCTGAGATTGGTGTGTCTGACTTCAACTGGAGTGTATTTAAATTCATCTGAAAGTTTTGGGCAGCTCGCTGTAAAGATAACCTTGCAAATCTGGAAGAACTGCTGTGAGCTCGCTGCTGCTTATGAGGGAGCTGTGAGGGCCAGCCACCCCGAAAGGGAAGGGGAGCCTGGGGTGGAGCACACTGTCAGGGCAGGTGGCAGCAGCAGCCTCACCAGCAAGGAGCCAAGTGTGAGAAGTGATAATGTTGTCTTTGCAACTCAGAGGGCTCAGCTCCCGCAACGCAAGGATGTCTTCGCAGGAACTAAGACATCTGTGGCTAGAGATAAGGATGTGCTGCTGAGTAACTGCCTAGCGCCTTATTATAAAAAGGAGGAAAACAATAAAAAGGGGGTGGGAGACTAAAATAGAGTGGTGGGAAATTTAAACTACGTGGGACTTCATAGGTGTATCGGATAGGCTGTAAACCTTGGAGTACCCCACCAACAGGGAACCAAGGGAGGAATTTTGCAGTTGGGAATAGGGTATGAAAATTTGTGTGTCACTCTGGCGGTGTGTGCCTACAAGTTAGGACACCTGCTCTTGCAAGAACGTAATAACAGCACTTCACTGAAGAGTCTGGCCAGAGTCCTTTGAAGCAACTGATTGCTCGTTTCTCACACTAAGCGTGAGTCAGGGTCAGGAGCGGGCCCTTGGGGTCAGGCATGGTCCAGTGGTCACCCAGCAAGGTCTCAGTGGGGCATCAGGTCCCAGGTAAGCCATGCAGAGGAGCCAGTGGGTGAGGATCAAGGTCAGGGAGGCACCAGACCAGGTGCAGACATAGGGACCAACAATGAAGACTCTGCTTTAAAGTAGCTCCCAAGGGAAAAGGAGGAAAGGGGGGACAGGCCCTTGCTTCTCGCTTTCTTCATAGCAGCTTGTATTACTGGAAGAGCTGCCTTTGGACTTGACAAGCTAAACTTCTGAAGCCAGCCAACTAAATTTTAAGGTGCACTCAGGGCCCTAACGTTGTCCTCTTTGACCTTATTTTTAGGAAAATAACAGTCTTATATGCAGGCTGTCCTAAAATGACCAGAGGCTTTAGAGTCTGCAGGATTTTTTTATCTATTCTTGATGTCTTTGAGAAGATAACTTACTTACTGCTTTTCAGGTTTCTCTTAGTTCTGTTAAGAGGACCTGAGTAGAACACATATGGACACTTTTCTGAGGAGTAGGTCTGACTGAAAAAACAGCATAGAAGGAAGTTTGTTGTGGCCCAGCTAAGCTGCTCTGCCAGTGCCAGCTGTGGACTGGGGCAAAATTATCATATGGGATCACAGAGACATCACAACTAGAAGTCATACAATAGGAGTAAGTGATCCCTGCTAGCAAAGACAGAGTTCACAGGTATCCTGCAATAGCAGGAAAGTCCTGGAAAATTGGAGAGTACAGTGGAGAACATAGGCTTTTTATATACAGAGGTGTCTTGACAGTTAAGACAATAAACAGAAATCACATCAGCTCATACCATGCTGTGAAACATGAGGGGGACTAATGGCAAACAAAGGAAAACATTTTAAATGAAAACATACAGATGGACCTTCTTGATAATGATGTCTCCAAAAGCTTCTGTAAGTAACAAATGTATTATCATGGGCATACAAGGAAACAGACATGTAAAAAAGAAGAAAAATAGGAGTTTACAGTTTGCTGGAAAACTTCTCGAATAGAGACCCTTTTCACCAGTGAAAGCATTAGCTGGAAGTTGGACTGCCTTCCTTCCTGACAAGTGTTAGTCTCATTGTCTTCAGGAGTGTTTATCATGTGGGATTCTTTTTAGAAAATCCATTGGCTCAGAAACTGTGTTTTCCTGTTTCTTTTACTTTTCATTGGGTCTTACATTTCCTTTCCTTGGAAAATATTTCTCTATGCCTAATTGTTGACTGGTGACATACATTTGTCTGTTGTCTCTTTTCAGGACTTCCAAGTTTGCCCTGACCCTTCCTTTCCGTGCAGATGGCTGTCCATTGCACATCACTTCTTTGTTATGAGATGCCCCAAATGAATTTTTCTTCTTAAGGTAGGCAGCTCAGCATCCACAATCATCTTGGATTGCATAGGTTACATTATTCTGACTTTTTTTTTTGCAGCAGTTTTATAAAAATGTGTTCATGGTATGATGTGCTGCAACTTTCTAACTTTTTCCTGGTTTTCAGTGTAAAAGGCATTGTGAATTCCTGACTCAGATCTTCATACTTCCATTCATAAAGAGCACGGATATTAATGTAGTCAACTGCAGCTGATTTTCCAGACTTTTTTTCTGGTTTGCATTATTTTAAGGAGCAAAATCAGTTATTTTTAGTTCCCATGCATCCTCCCACTGTATTTTGGTTCGGAGGGGTAGGTAAGCAGGACATTCCCAAACACAAACGCAACCTTCAGAACTATTTTTCCCTTCCTTCTTGACATTATGGTTTTGCACTTCTTTCCCTTCTCCATCAGTCTGTTGTGCCTAGTACCTTCTCTCTTGCCCAGAAAGTGTTTCCCCACTTAATTTCTTTAATGCATGTGAATTTCTTCTGTGAGGGATAAAAAGACAAGAGACTCACAGAATCACAGAATGTTCGGGATTGGAAGGGACCTTGAAAGATCACCTAGTCCAGTCCCCCTGCCGGAGCAGGAACCTAAACGAGATTACACAGGAAGGCGTCCAGGCGGGTCTTGAATGTCTCCAGAGAAGGAGACTCCACAACCTCCCTGGGCAGCCTGTTCCAGGGCTCTGTCACCCTGAAGAGAAAATTGAGAAAAGAGGATCACTTGCCAAAACTGGTTCCATTCTTGTTCTGAAGCTCATTTTCCTTATTGTGGTACATGGATGAGACCTGACCTGTCCAGAAGAAATTATATTTGGTAATAACTTTGATGGATCCAGGCTTCAGTGTCATCAAATATGATATATATTTATGGTGAGATTTGATGATTCAGCCAAACAGCACTTTGGAGCTGCTTTTGGCTGCACTTGAGCATCAGATGCTTCAGAAGTTTTCATGCTTTCCGTGGTTCCTACGGAGTCACAAAGATTCTTGGCTTGTGTTGATAGCACCTGTTAGTTTTTCAAGGAGCCCTTCAGTATAGATTCTTGGGGTGTTGGTTAGACTAAGCTTGTTACTGTTATTTCTCCTTTTATCTTTTGTTTTCTTAGACAATGACATGGAAGGCAGAGCATACTTAACATCATCATCAATTTATGCTGTGTCTTAGCATGAGTTAAGAAAATGGGGATTTTTGGTTTTACATCTTTTTAATATTCTTTGATAGTAACTGAAACACGGTGGCATTTTGTGAATACATAATTTGCTTCAGTTCCATTTCATTTTGCATTTTTTGTTGAATAAATCTAATAATTTGGTTACTGTGCATATATGTGCACGCTCATGTATAAACAATTGAAGTGAGGTAAAAAGTAAATTCACACATATTGAGAGGACACTTTTACACAGTTTTTAAGTGGATAAAGAGGGACAGAGGCAACATTTTTGCCTCAAAGCAAGTAAAGAGCAGGCTAATCCATCATTTCTGTGCAGGGGTATAACATCTGAAACCACAGTAGTAGTTTGCAATTATGTAGTAAATATGCCAATCACATGTTTGAAAAGAAAAGTGGGATTTTTTCTTTTTTATTGAAGAAAGAAGATACATACAAATTGGAATCAAATTACAGAATTGAAACACACCTGAAAATTTAACTACTGGGAAAAAAAAATTAATCTGTTTCTGTGACTGAAACTTGTAACAGCGTTTCCAGAAAAAAATAAGTTTTTGGAGTAGTAGAAATCATACTGAAAGGTTTTTGTGAAAAATGAGTAAAAGAGTAAAATTTCTTGATTAAAAATCTCAATTTGTGGTATAAATTAACTGAGAAACTGTCCCTTTTTCAAAGTAATTTCTAAGCCCTTGAAGCATTTTGGTTTGAATGCAGGCAAAATTTCTTGACCAGCAGCAACGCTCACCAGTGTGTCTTTTAAAGGGCAATGCATGCAATCAAAGAACACTTGACAAATTAAAGTGAATTTTAAAAGCAAAATTACAAAAAAATACAATACTTCCTTCTATGGAAGTGCAAGATCTATAAAAGACAGCGTAAAGCTAAAAAAATTTTAAATCTAGAGCCATTCTTGAAGCAAACATGGTATCTGCAGCATTCTGAGCAGTGATGCAGGCTTTTAGTCAGAACCTTGTGTTTGGAGGGCTGTATTTCACTAATTTTATCCAGACATCTAAGTTATTAGTTCAGTGGTGGTAAGCCTTAAAATGAACCTCCAGAGCTGTAAGTAAACAAGTGGAATGTCAGTTCTCTTTAGAGAGTTTTTCTGTTCAAGTAGGATAGCGTCTTGACTTTAAGTCACCAATAACTGTCTCTGATTGTTGAAGTCACTGTTTACAGACACAGGTTCTTTGCATATCTAAAGATATTAGAAAGTCCCCAAAAACACAGTCTTTCAGGCTTTATCTTGCACATCTGTTGCTATTTGTAGTTTACACGAGATCTGAAAGTCTTAGGCCTCATTATCATTTCTACACCTATACACAAGGTGCCTAGCCTGGGTAGGCATTTTGTTTCCAGATATTTTATTTGTTGTTATTATTGATCACTAGAAAGAAATAATCATGTGACAGTTTTCTTTTATGCTCTTCACAATCTTTTACTTGTTGCCTGTGACTGAGACCTGATTGACCCTCCGCGTAGTCCTTTTGAACTGACTTACATCTTCGCTGTGTCAGTCTTTGTTGCAAAGCAGCTGTCTCAGAGTACTTGCTCTGTGGTGGCAGTGCTTCCCAAGTCAGTATCATGCCATAGGAAACATAGCTTGAGGCAGTATAATAGATAGTGTAATGTTGAAAAAGACAAAACTATTTTGCCTCCAAATCATAATTAACACCTTCAGGGAAATTTTATCTTATTTTGTATTAACATATTTTTATGTTTGTATTTTTACAAACATAAGGGTTATTTCAACATGTACAAAGAGTTATTTCTTGCTCTGAGATTCTTTGATGAAAGATGCTATAGGTCTGTGGAATACTTGCATAAAGTGTTGTGCTCTTATTGCAGTGTGGCACTGAAATCAAAACTGCATGTATTCGGCGAGGGAGTTATGCACATGCATAACTTAAACGATGTAAATAGTTGACTATCAAATATACAAGAATTCTTACATGCCTAATATACAGTGTGCTTAGAATCACCTGTAGATCAGATCCCTAAGGGGAATTCTAAGTGCTGTTGTCTTCATACGCCATCCTGCAAAATATATTTCTAATGTGTGATTTTGATTTTTGACAAAATGGTGTAAGAAGCTGTAAATTTTAGTTAATGAGGTAGAAGTGTTCCATGATTTTTAGTATGTTAATAGTTGAAGCGTAAATAGAGAGTATGAATGCTACAGATTTAATGGAAATGTGGTCTCTGAACACAATGGAGTGTTTTCATGTTTGCACGTCATTGTAGCTAAGTGTTGAAAAACATATGTTGAGTTTCCCCTGTTGTATCATGTATGTTTTATGTCACACCTTTGGCATTGTTTTACACGCTTCTGGTAGATAAATTTCTTCTAGAGACTATAAGGACTTGATAAGTCTTGCTTATAAGCATCTTGCTTATGTTCTGTGCAAGTGCTAGAGAAAAAATTGATTTCATTTGATGTTTGACACATATTTTAAAGCTTCCCCCTAAAATGTTATATTCACCCTGGAGCGTTTGTCTGTTCTCTACTCAATAATCCTTTAGGGTATTTCTCTGGGATATGGAAGGTTAGTTCAAGAGCTAATGAGTACTTTGTGTACACAAAGTAAGAGACTTTAAAGATAAAGAGAATCATAGAATGGTTTGGATTGGAAGGGACCTTAAAGATCATCTAGTTCCAACCCCCCTGCCATCAGCAGGGACACCTTCCACTAGATCAGGTTGCTCAAAGCCTCATCCAGCCTGGTCTTAAACACTTCCAGGGAGGGGGCATCAACAACTTCCTTGGGCAACCTGTTCCAGTGTCTGACCACCCTCACAGTGAAGAACTTCTTCCTAATATCTAATCTAAACCTCTCCTCTTTCAGTTTAAACCCATTTCCCCTTGTCTTGTCATTAGTTGCCCTTATGAAAAGTCCCTCCCCAGCTTTCTTGTAGGCCCCCTTCAGGTATTGGAAGGCCGCTATAAGATCTCCCCGGAGCCTTCTCTTTTTCAGGCTGAACAGCCCCAACTCTCTCAGCCTGTCCTCATAGGAGAGGTGCTCCAGCCCTCGGATCATCCTGGTTGCATGACTCGTCTTAAACACTTGGCTCCAGGAGAGTCTTTGAAGGTTCTAGGTATGTCTGACAGATGTTAAGTAATGCCAAGGTTGGGTATGCCTATCTTCTTAGCTTTAACATCCCCATTTATTGTGCTGGTTTATAGGAATTGTAGGGTGTTCAACTGTCAGAGTGCATTGTACGGTGACCCTAAAAAGGTTAAGACATGTAAGTTGAAGGATGGAAATCCCAGAGGCTTTTTTCCACTGTCACTGTGACTCAACAGCAGGCACCAGCCATTAGGACAGTGCCCTATCATCTCATTAAAAAAAAGAAAAAAAGAAAAAAAAGTTTGATTTATTCTTTTTTGACAGGCATCCAATGATGAATGGAGAAGCAGTTACCTCTGTGGAAAGACTAATGGTAGCTTCCTTTTCCCAAAACAATGCAATGCAGAGATAGTCTATGAAATGGTTAAACGTGGTTTTAAGCCACAGGTGCCAGTGATACAGAATGATGCAGAGAAACATTAGAGAATACTTAAGAGCTGAAGTTAAATTTGGAATAGAGTTGGGATTGTCACTGCTCTACATCTTTGTTTTAATTTTGGTGTGTGCATGTTATATGCTGTGTTTTACTGCTTTACCATGTTCTGTGTTATCTCCATGGAATGTTTGTGAAGGAACATGAAACTATCCACCAGTCTCAAAGTGATGCAGAGAATTAAATAACACCAATGAAAATTTGCAGATTTTATATGAGTAGGAGTACAAGGTTTTACTATTTATTAATACACTGAAAGTATTGCTTCTGCATCTCTTGTCATGTTAATAGTGGTCCTTTTAGTTAGAATGCCAGGAACGTTATTCATCAGTCCCATGTCTGAAGAACACAGATAAGGAGAAACAACTCAGTTTGCCAGAGTTCATAATAGGAGGGATTCCATCTGTGTAAGTTTTTACTATAAAAATGAAGACCGGTCCTAGCTATACCATCGCATACTGACATTGCAGCAAATAAGACAAGATACTATCCAACACAAAAATTGGGCTTTGCCTTCACTGTGGGTTTGTATGATACACATTAGACAAAACAATCATGTGGAGCTTGTTCATTTTTCTCCTCTTCTTTTGAATTTTTAGTATTATATTCTAACCTTTTTGGCAGTTTGTGAGGGAAGTGCTTTAAAAATGCAGCCTGCCTTGTGGAAAGGTTTACAAATCATTTCTCTTTCTAAACAACTGCTTTATAGTGAGCAAAACCTGCAGGATAATCGTCCCTAAAAACAGTAGTCCTGTCCTAATCCTTTGCTTCATCCTTCGCTGGCTTATCCAGTTCTAGCATGAAAATGTCAGATTGGAAAGGGTCAGTCCTTTGATTCTGTTCAGTTTTTAGAAAGATCAGGGCTACAGATTTTTCCCAACTGCAGCAATGTGGCTACCTGTCATCCAGCAATTATACAGAGACCCAGCTTGTTTAACATATAGCACTGAGCAACCATCAAAGGTTAACCATTTTCCAACAAACTAATCTAGCTGGATGCAAACCAGCTACTTAATGAAAAATGCTCTGTATCCTATTACTGCTTTTCTGAGTAATGCAATCCAACTCATCTTACTTTAAAAGTTCTTCCTCACACTTACCTGTGCCAGCACACTTGTGTTTCCACATGCAATTGTTTTCTTCAGTATAGAAAACTTAAGAAAATTTATTAATGCATTCTTTTATTTCTTTCTTTTTTTGTTTGTGGTTTTGTGGGGTTTTTTGGTGTCAGAACAGAATTGCGGAGCTAGTAACCTAACTACTGGAAAGAACAGAGTTTGGTCATTGAGACACCATGGGAAAGAGGACTTAGATTTTGGCAGAGCCATAAGTTTCAAAGTGGAGGGCAGAAGCAGGCAGATTTGCAAGGGTCTGCAGTATTAGAGTAGATAAACAGTAGCACAAAGTACAGCATTCTTAAGATTCAGACAGTGACTTCAATGGTATGTCTGATGAGGGCTTTTATGGAGGAAGCATGCAAAAATATTTAATTAAGCAGGTAAAAATGCAAATCCATCTTAATATTTACTTTATTCTTGACAAAGGATGTTGCAAACATTTTGTTCTGGCAGAAATGTCAAGATCCATAACTGATTACAAAAAGTTCAAAAGAAAATACAGTGACAACAGTTGCAGAGCATCTAAAAGAGGTTTTATGGGTAGCTCACTACTTATATTCTTAATGGTCTTGTTCACAAAATCAGATTACTGTAGTTTTATAAGAGTAACACTGAGAGGGAGTCTGCTCATAGGTTTTATGTAGCTTCTAAGCATTAATTTTGAGCCAAATTTTTCAGCGAAGAAGTCCAGGTGTGTGTGTCTTAGAAAGACTGGCAGCTTTCTAAGTAACCTATATGTCAACCTTTTCAGCTTAGGCAGTATTCTTTCTCCTCAGAAAAAAGAGGTTGTGGTTGCCCACCGGAAAATATGAGTAATACAGTGAAACATCAGTTTCAGACTCTGAAGTCTCCCTGACTTGCCCTGGTTCTGTATGGAATGTATGGATGGTACAGACACACTGTGCTGTGCATTCTTCCCTTTGCATGGAAAAAGAAATCAGAGACAGTCAGAAATGGTTATCTACCATGTGAATTTAGTCTGTGAAATCCCAAGGGAAGCATGTGCCAATCTTAGGCTTGGCAGTCTTCAGACAGAAGAAGTCTTTTGAAGTGTCATGAAAAGCAGTGATGATCAGAAGAACATGAAGGACATGCAGCACATGCTGTCCTCCACATGTCATTTTGTTCCTTTTTTTTTTTTTTTTGATGCATTTTCTCTTCTTTCTTCTCTTCTAGACACAGCCAGATTCAGACATTTCAATATCTGAAAACAAAAGATGCAGTGCAGTGATACAGCCTGTTCCTTGCTGCTATAAGCTGTTCTGCCTACTGTCCTAAAAATTGCAATAAAGATGTACAAAAGCAAAAGTTCCAGGAGGCTTTTTCAGTGGAAGAAAAAAAACAAATGTTCCTTGCTAAAACCAAAATTTTTGCAGCTTTACATTGTAGAAACTCAGACCTCTGTTCTCCATCCCAGCTTAATGGCCACAGGGAATCTAAAAGCTTTCTTCAACCCATCCCAAAATAAATGAATAAATAAATAAGTAAATAAATAAAATAATAATCTAACAAGCAACAGATGTTTAAACTTGCTTCAGCTGCAATTAAAACGGAGTCTTTGTGCTACAGAGACTGTTTTAAAGCTCTGCATAGTCCCTCCATTTCTCAGTGGCTGATCTTGCGGTAGGGCTTTTCTCCTTAGGCCTTCTCCCTCAACTCTCCACGGTTTCATATAAAAGACCTTTAATGAGTGTTCCTGGTTAGCTCTTCTTTAGCCCACCAAAGCATCAGACTTTGCAGACTGGTTTATGCTTTTACTAAGTTTCTTTGCAATTTTCTCACTAAGTCACTTCTCACTAGGGCTAAGAAAACAAATCAAGTGTGGAACTCCTAGGTCAAGTCAGAACATGACTTTTCCTCTCAGTAGTCAAAATTAAAAAGCTTATGCATCCAGTCATTCCAAAAAGAGATTTAAAATATTTCTATATCAAAAAGCAAGTGTGCTGTAGTAAGTATAGTTCAGAACAGCTAAGGATTTAAACAGTGAGACAATAATACATGGTTTTGCAACTACTGAAATAGGGCACGGAACAAGAAATAGACAAAGTGTTCAATGAAACGTTAGGTGATTTAATATTTTTTACTTAAGTAGATGGTAACAAAGGTCACTTTTTGACAGCAGTTATCTCTGAGGTTTAATAAACAACTATATTATTGTTGCAGTGTATTCTTATTTAGGCTTCTTCCTGGGAGCTGAATTTTTTTATTTTCCTTTACATTCCTGAAGTACCATATTCCACAAACAGCCCTATTAAAGTCAGTGGTCCTGATTTTCATTTATATTAAGATGTCCTCTGTATTTCTTTGTGGTTGTATAGAGGCATTAAGAAGGCCTGAACTCTGGCAAAGTAATGTAACACTACCTGATTGACTGTAATATGTTGTCAAACCAAAGTGAGTTAAGAAAAAAATAAACTCCCAAAATGGAGTTACAGTCCAGTGTTTGTAGAGATTTTTCTCAGCAATTAATAGAGACTAGTTATTTTCATGACATGTAGTTTGATGAGCATTAATTACTAATGAAGAGTATTTTCTTGTTGTGGAAGTACTGAGGAAGGTAGATGTTTGACTATTAACTTGGTGCCAGGCAATGTCACTTGTAAATCACACCTTTCTAGTGTGTCAGTCCACATAACGCGTACGGTGAGTGAGCCGAAGTGGTGAATGTCTTTCAGAAAGATGCATGAGCAGGCTTTCTTTTTTTTTGTGGGGGCGATGTTCAGGCAAAATTAACAAATCCAGTGAGAGAATGTCTGCTTAACTCATAAATCTCTAGAGAATTTTCAGTTTTAGCCTGGAGCGATGTTTATATGTATGTCAATGAACTTAAAATCAAAGCCCTTGCCTGGCCTACGGGAAAGGAAATGCATCATGAGAATAGGATACCTTCCAACACCATAAGGATTCCTTATAATTTTCCACTGAACACCTCCAGGTTAATACTGTAGCAACAAGACTCTCACAGTGGAATGTGTTGAACAATCCTTTCTTGATTAATGCTGTACTTCTTCAGGAAGGATATAAAGGTCAAGGTTAGGAGGACTACAGTGATTTACTAGCAGAAATCTGTTAGGTATTTTGAAGGGTGTTATTCAAATGTCTGCTTTGTTTCCAAACAAATGACTGAGCTTGGATTGGGTGGTTCTGATTCCAAGGCTGCTGGAAAGAAGAGAGCAACAGATTTGTTGCTATTACTAAAAAACTGAATAAATAAACTTCTCAAGGGCCTTTCTAGTCTCGACTGCAAATGTCAGGCCCTTCTGACTTCCACAGTTGATAATGTCTTAATGACACATACTGTCCACCACTGCCTCTGCAAAGTGTGCCTCTGAGTGCTGCCATGCTATCAAAACAATCAGCATCTGGCTAAGTTTGTTTCTAGTGATGTCTAAGAAAAAATGATCTCCATTCATTATAAAACATTTTACCCCTTGGCTGGGGGCAGTTTTCATCAACATGAAAGTAATGAAATAATGATGGCAGATTGACAGATTATTTCTAATTTATTCACTTTTAGTTTTCTAAAGAAGCAAGTATGAGAACTTATACAATTATTAGATTATTTTTAAGATGTTTAAAACACTTTTTAAGAAGCCCCTGGACTTAGTGATCTGCCCATAGAATAGGATATTATTGAGAAAGTCAACTTTTATATATTCTTAGTATAATAAATCTGGACTATTTAGTGGTCTAATTTGTGTAAAACACTTACCTGATCTGCCTCTACATTGTACTTTTTCAAAACATTTACATACTTCTTGTATCTATTTGGCTTAATATTTCAGGTGAAAACTAAGAAAATTCTAGCATGTTTGCCGTTCCTTTTTAACTCTGAAACAAACATAAGAAGATGTATCTTATTTTAAATTATTTCAGTTTAAGCAATACTATTTTTTTCATTGAATCTTTGAGAAACTTTCACAAGATTCTCCACCGCAGATACAAGAGAAATGGCCCATATCCTACCCACTGCAGCTTTACATGTAGGAGACTCTTCATATAGAAAAAACCCGGTTGGATGTACTTGTATAATGCCTTTTGTCTGGATCCTTGGATAGACGCCTGTGAGTGCACATGTAGCAGAATGAAACAGAAAGCAGATTGTACAGGCCAGATTGAAGCATTCAGAGCTAGGAGATGAATCACAAAGAGTAACATTATTCCTTAAGAAAATTCAGGATTAACTTATTTCTAACACTGCTTTCCTGCAGATCTGACCCACAAAAGACCAAAGTCATGGCCAAAGAAAAGATCATAGCTGACTCAGGTGGCACTTCAAAGTTAAGTTGCTGCTGATGGACAAAGCTCCTACTGGCTTCCCTCATGTTCCTTCATTATGACAGACTTAAAGGTGGGCCCCATGGTCTATCACATGCTCAGCAAAATTTCATTAAGTCATCTTAGTGGAAGTGTGTCAAATTATTCCCCTTCAGGTAGTTCTGTGAGAAAAGACAAACTAAGAGTTATTATCTCTATTGCTAAATGCAAACTCTTATTAAATGCGTATATTGTTCCTACAGTCAAACTTCACTGATTGTAGAAGAGTCATGAGCCAGATGTCTGGATTTTTTCACAATTCTTATTTCTGGGAGTGAAACACAGAGCAGGTGGCGAAACTTCATTGATGTGTAGTGACTATTGGCTTTGAAAATAATTTTAGTTGAATTTTGGTCCATTATCTCAATATTTTGTGCTTTATCATCTTGAAGAAGTAGCTGGAGAACAATTTAAAAATTGGTAGACATTTGGCATTTGTGGATAATCTTTCCTTCATAAAATGGGTTGATGAGACCATAGTGTCTGTTAATAAAAAAACTAGGATATTGATAGGTCTACTGGACTGGTATGCCTAAGAGCAATGTCATGTCACCTCTCTCCCTGCTAACTCATTTATTCATCATCTATCCTTTTAGGCTTAAAGGAAGCATCTTTAAGATCAGAGAATTTATGAATAAATGATCTCTGTTCTCATTGTTCTGATATTTTCACAATGAGAGAACTAAACTTGAAAAAACTAGGTCATTAATGCAATGGTTTTTAACTGTGCCACCATGTAGATCACTTAAATATTTTTTTTTTTTAAGTATATATCTTTCTTGCTTATAGCAGATTTTAAAGAGAATTCTTGAAAGTAGCTTTGAGGAAATAACATTAAAGTTTGTCAATAAAATTTAGGATTCTGTAAAAGTCAACCAGTAGCAGTGATTTTCAAACAGGTCTACATTAACAGCCAAGGAAGATCTTTGCCAAGAACTTCATGATTAATCTTTTGGAATTAAAATGCAAAATGGAATGAGATAATGAGAAAGTCAAAGAGAGCTTGTGCAAGACCTTATAAGGCAAGACTTTTCATTACTCTTTTCTTGTGTAATCCTTTCTTTGGGTGCAAATGGGTTGTAAAAGTTAATGATTTAAGAACAGCAGAATCCTGTGATGAAGTCTTGCCCATAGTATTTCAATATAGGTTGAAAGATTAAGAACAGGTGATTCATGGACTATGTGTTGAAAGGTAGATTGCTTGCTGTATATTTCCTGATACATTCTATAATTATTTGTGGGTAATGTGAAGAACTCTTTTGGCTCTATGGAAAAGATGAAATTGCATATTATTTTTGCCATTAGTCTTTGACTTGATCTTCATTGATGAAAAGAAAAAAAAAAAATGTGTCTTACTAGCTTGTAAAACTTCCCAAATATGCACTACTTCTACAGTGTACAACTTGAGAATTTTTCAGTAAGAACCTGGCCTGGACCATTAGTAAGCACCATCTGTTAAACAGCCACGTAAGAGTTCCATATCCAAAAAGAATCCACAGAAAGATTGTTTTAATGTTAAATATCATGGATAGAATTTTTTTACCAAATAATGTTCTCCCACTTTTTAAGATTAAATGTTCTGGCTGATTAAAATGTCTGCATTTTCATACATAGAGCCACACAATACAGTTTTTAGCAGTGTTTATTTTTGTAAAAAAAAAAAAAAAAAAAAAAAAAAAAAAAACAACCAATGAATTTGAAAGGCAGTAATAATATCTGTCTTTTGATTGCACAGTTTTAAACAAAAATAATACAGAGTGGACAATGAAAAAACAAGTTTTATGCTGCTACTTCAAAATAACACCTAAGTCTATGAATGTTCAAAATGAAAATATATATACCAAGAATGCTAAAATGTCTATTTTACATTATCTACAAAATGTATGTTCTAATCCAGCCACAAATCATAGGAAAATACTTTGATACATGAGAAAAAGTATAAACATAAGAACATTTTGGAGGGAAATAACACACATAAAAGCTCATTAAATAATTACAACAACAAATAAATAGTTTGTTCAGCTTTACTTTTTGATTGCTGCCGTGCCTATTTTAATTTTTGGTATACTGAGATAAGAGAAAGGTCAGCATGCAAGGCATTTTTTTTTTAGAATGAATCTGAGAGCAGATACTAGGTGCTGTATTTTTAAGCTGGTGTTAGAAGTTCATAAAATATGATATAGAAGGCAATAGACTTGATAACTGTTCTCATGAAAACACACAACAAAGCATCTTTTTACAAAATAAACTTCAGTGAATATTCATGGCAAATTTTCTTTGCCTCCATGGCTGGAGAAAATGTAAAAACTTATAGTGTGGTTTTGGAAGGCTTGTGTTATTCCCCATCTTGAGCATTTGGAAAATCACCCAAAAGGTCCATATGCTGAGAATGCCCCTTTTGATTTTGGTCAAAGCAATAAGCATGTCATGTCGACTGAGAACACAGCAATGGCAGACTTGTCTTTAAGCAGTCAGAATGGTAAAGCAGATGGTTACAGGTGAGTTCAATTTTGGCAGGGGAGGGAGATGAGAGAGGTGAGTGTCTCACTTCTAACTTGTACTATGTTTGCTGGATTTACTGGCTCTTTTCCTCTCTTTGTGATGCTGGATAGGTTTTGCTTGAGATGTTCCCTCAAAGTTGTGGCTGGACTCATTGTGCTGCCTGGTGTATCGCTTGCACTTGCAGGCTGTGACCACAGTTATTTTGTAGGTTCTTATACTTCCATCCTGGCACTGAAGCTGGATCCTCTGGGTGCGAGTTTTGTCATTGACACATCTCCACTCCTGAGAGCTCCGCCTGCTCCAGTACTTGGTTCCATAACCTCCTCCAATCCAGTTGGGGAGCAGTGGCAAAGGCAGGCATTCACCAGCACACACCAGCTCCTTCAGTGGATTGATGCTGGTGCACTGCCCGTCTGAAATGTACTTGGTGGATCTCAGTTCCCGACAGCCGACTTGGACACGATCTGCAGAATGCACAGAATAATGAACACTGAGATTCAAAATGGAGAGGTTTCCTTAACCAGTTATTTTCACATTAACAAGCTGTGTTTTGCAGAAGTTAAAGTAGGCTGTAATCTTTACAGGGCATCTCTCTACTGTTGTGTCCCCCAACACAAGGGCCTCAAGTGCTGATGGTATCTCTGGGTATTACCGCAGCATAAAGAAATCATGATATGCACTTCAGCAGTTGTGGTACAAGAGCCAACTTCATTCTCTATGCTTCTTCTTGGGAACATACCTTTTAGAAGAGAAAAAAAATGCCCCAAGGGAAGAAATGTTTCCTGCTTGTTTTCAGTCTAAGGAATCTGTTCTGTGATATTTACAACAATTATGTTGGATCATTAGCAAGGGGGAAATAGTGCTTTGGAAACTGTTTATATGCATTAAAATGAGTTTGAAATAGTGTGTTTCTTCTCATTCCACGGTTACAGTGGACTGAGTCTCCCAGGAGCACTGCTGCTCTGGACACAGATACTGCAGAAGTGATAGCAGCTGAAGTTACCAGGGAATGGTGTTGTGCATGCAAAGTTTGAATGATGAGCAGTAACGATTTCAGAGTGGTCGTTTTGCCCTCACAGTAACAGCCTCTTTGTATCTGTAGTAGTCTTTATATTATATGTTAACATAGAGGATTCTGCAAATTCTCATAGGCAAGTAACAGAGAGTCAACATGCAGAGCTTCTCATATAGGCATGTTTGTACCCGTCTGTATGTGCAGCTCTGCACCCTGCAATAAACACAACTGTTTATTTCAGTAATTACACTTTGAAATAAACGCCCACAGTGCGCTTAATTTTAATAAGCAATCTTTTCTGGCTATGCTCTCCCTCTTTCTGAAGGACAATTACGGCACAGATTCTACACACAATGCAATTAACTAACGCCTTTAAAATAGAAGTAATTACTAGAAACATTTTAGAGTGAATCATAAAAGGCTTTGAAGGTAAATCTACATATCACAGCTACAGGCTCCTTCTGTTTCTACTGGGATTTTTGGAAGCCAGTTCTGAACAGAGGCACCGAGTTAAGGTTTCTTCACCCTGTCCCCTGTGTCTCAGGACGGGCAGTCAGAGGGACTGTGAATCCGCAGGCTGGTTGGAGCGACTGCTTACCTGGCCATTCTCCTGCCTGCCTTGCGGAAAACACTCAAGTTTGCCTTCCTGCAGCTGCACTCAGGAATGTACCTGGAAGCAGCTGGTCACAGATTTGAGTTTGTCTCTCCTCCTGTTTGTATGTCTTTCCTGGCTTAGCTTTTCTCCAGTGACAGCTCGTTGACAATGAATACCTACTGGGCTGCTCCAGTAATCTCCTCATGATGAGATGTTTCCTGTGCACTTAAACCCTGAGTATTCGCAGAAGCTGACACACCTGGCTTAGCTGAAAGGTGTCGGTGTCGTTTTTTGCCTTCACTTTCCAGGGATGACGCTATTTTTATCGAATCGTTGTGGGTGGGTTGGTGTGTGTAAGTGTGTGTGTCTCTAGTTGGTTTTCTTTCATTTTAAGGCGGCAGGCAGGGGGGGGAGCAGATAAAGTCAGCAGGTTTCCAGATCCCCGTGTATCTGACATATATACACAAAACTCGGCAGGAAAAGACCGGGTATAAAAAGGCAAGTTAGAGCAGAGATCGTAGGTAAATTATGAGCTGATTTGTTTACTTTTGCTGGAGGTGTTAAGCAGGTAAGTGCTACAGCAGGAAGTAAAACTAAACACCGGGAACAAAATTTAGAGTTTTTTATTGCATTTGAAAAGTAGCCCAGACACCTCCCCTGCCCACAGTGGGAGGGTGAATTAAGAAAGCGAGCGCTTTGGGAATGCCTCTCACTCCTTTTCCTCTATCTGGCTTCCCTGCCGGATAACCCATGGAACCCGGCGTTCCTGGACGATCCTCCCCGGGGAAGGAACCTGCCCGAGAGAGCCGGTCCTGCAGGACGCGCAGGGGGAGGGAGGCTGGCTTGGGCCGCCCGGCGAGGCAGGTCCCGGCCAGGAGCCAGCAGCATCTCCCCTTGCCCCGGCTGCCCCGGGGCGCTGGGTCCCAGTAGGGGCCCAGCGCCAGCGGCGGCGGCCGGGGGCTCCGCTCCGGCTCCCAGGGCCGGGAGGGGCCGCCGCCACCGGAGGGCCAAGGGCTGCGGGGCGCGGGGGAAGTGCCGCCGGTGGGATACTCACTGTTACGGTCGGATCCAGCGCTGGTGTAGTGCCTGCCTCCATTCCTGGCTTGGTTCAGCGTGCTATTGCTGCTTGGGCTCGCTGCAGCAGGTTTAACGACGTGCGAATAAAGTATCTCTGTGGCATCGTTCTTGAAAGCCAAGTAGCTTTTCGTGAAGATGCAAGCTAGGAGAAAGCCGTAGAAGTGAATGGCCGGGAGAAGCATGGTTGGTTCAGTCTCTGTCTGACAGAGCTGGATGAAATCTTTTTCTTCTGCTTCTTCTGGGTAATTCTGAAACTGCTCTTGAAGGTTCCTTTATATATTCAGAGAGGCTTGGCATTCATTCAGGTGTAAAGTTGTGGATAGCTTCAGAATGAAAACCCACAAAAGGGGTGGGATCCCTGCATGAGCCTGTGAAGACCTTTTACCAATAGGAGAGAAGACTGCAGTAAAGGAGGAGTTAGATGCACTAATTGCAGGATTCCTATTTGGGGCTTTTGAGGGTATCACAAAATTGGCACCACACAGCAGCATTCGGGCTGAGACCTAGAGGCTGCCAGCTCTGCCCTGCCATTCCGTATGGCCCTGCGTGCCTGGCATTGTTGTGGGATGTGACTAACACCGTGTCAGAATCAGTCTCTCTTGCTCCTGTTATGCAAAGTTATGTCCCCTCTTCTTGAATGTGACTTTCAGAAAACTTGCCAGCTCTGTAAGGATGCAAAAGTTTATAGAACTTGCAGAAGACTGCTAGTTACACAATGTTGTCTGCTATATACCATGATCACTTAAAAAAAATATTGTGAATAATTTAGAGCTGCCTGTAGATGTTTTAAATTATGCAGCTTTGATCAACAAGAAGCACTGCTAGAGAAACTACTTATTCCAAGGGAATATTCTCTCCCTGGTGTGCAGAGTTACAAGTATGTATTTCTGTATCACCACGCATAAAAAGCATCTCCTCTAGGCTCCTCAGTACAAACATATCCATATTCATAGCCTCTCACTATGCTCAGTCACCAAACTAGCCTTTTTTAGTTTTGTACATTGCCTAGAGCATTCTTATAATTTTAATATATTATTTCATGTGATAAAACAAAAAGAATAGTCCTTTTTTTGACATGGTGTTTTACTTTGTCACACACTTACTTGATTTTACATAAAATTACATGGCCCAAATCCAAACGCTGGTGTAAGTTGAGATGCTGTGAGTAGGCCAATGCTTGTCTGCATCATGGTGAATGCTCTATAGGTTTTCATTATAAATAAAACAACAGTGATCAACACTGAAAGCTATAGTGCTCTAATTAAAAGGAAACCTTTTTCTTGGGAAAAAGCACAACCATGCAGGAGGCTACATTATGTAAAGGTTAGACACTCTCTGTAACTGAGTTGATATCAGTCATGATATGAGTCATCCTGGATTCTATTTGCTGTAATGAAAGCAGGTTGGTTACCTCTGCTGTCAGGGTCAAAATCTTCAGAGAAGACAACTTTGTTTCATCCCAGTCACAAGCAGACATTTGTACTGACATACACTTTCCTCTTGCATCACTGAGAAAGTTACCCTTTTGCAGGAGTAAGGACAGATCCACAGTAAGTGCCAATGTGATAGCCTTCACTTAAAAGACACAGGAAAAACAGGAGTGTTGCAAGGTGAAGTGAGTTTTACTGGCAGAGCTGTGTGTGGGGAAGTTGAGTTGATTGCCTGCATCTATTATGACTAGCCCAACCCAGTTCTGGAATAACAAGAATGTTGCAGTGCAGAGTGAAGTCTTTCAGCTATAGAGGAGTGGGATCACTGCTAACCCCTGACAGAGCTCCAAGTTCCACTCTCATGGAACATCTTATTTAACCACAGAAGCAAAGATGTGAATTTTACCTTCCTTTTGGGGGGGGGAAAAAAAAAGAAAAAAAAAAAAAAAGGAAAAGTATAAAGTTAAAGTTTCCTTAAGCAAATTATCAAAGAAGATATGGACGTTAGAGACCATTAATATTTGAGCCTTATTTTTCTTCAACAGCAGCTAGCCAAAGACCTACTTTGTCTGTGTTCAAGTACTACTTCATTTTTTTCTCATAGTCACAAATCATACAGATCTTCACACATCTCCCCTTCCCTGCAGGGTAGTCTTCTGTACTGAACTGAGCCATTATAATTGAAAGCATAGAACCTATTTTCCACTTATCCACAGTACCAGTGGATACCAGTCAGGGGACCCCTTCCTGGTAGAAAGTTTTTCCCACATTAGATGAGACTTGGGAAAGTCAGAAGTTTCCCTGAGAGCTGTTTTCTTTGAAATAAGGCATATAATCTTCTCACAGGAAAAATTTATGGGACCTTGGAGTGGCTATAGGACTGGGTCTGCAAGGAGCTTGCTAAGCCTTAACCTTTTCAGCTTGCAATGAAAACTAAAAATAATCCTTTTAAATTCTGGCTATATGAAACCATTAATTTTGTCACATACTTCTCATGGTCTTGTCACTTAGAGAAGGAAGACCTCAAGACAAGCCTCTTACAGCCTTTGTAAAGGAAAATTTTGGCCCTAAATTTGCCACAGGAAAGATAATACAGATTGCCTCATTTTTCTGTGCACTACACACAGAGTAGACATGATTTTAATTTCATTTGTATTTTCTACTTGTTACAAATATTGTATGAAAATTTCATTATTTCTGTTCCTTGGTCAGTACTGCCAGCCTCCCTGCTTTGAAAGGTAAGCAGGCTTCTGAGGAGTTTGTCATTTAATTTGATTTATACTTTCTTTTGTCAAACCTAGAGCTTGCAGTCTTTCACTTTTTCTGAGTCTTCCTGAGAGAGATTAGAAGTTGAGTGAGGGGAAGGGATGCTGGTCAGTCAAATTTGGTTATTCTTCCTGAGGGAACCTCACAATCAAAAGGTTTTTCTTAATGCTTAGCTCAGAACAAGTTCCTAGACTTAAAATACTTTTTGCTGTCATTAGTTAGGTGATTATGGTAAGTTCTCAAAGTAACTCAAAAGTTACCTTTGTAGCCTACAAAACAGATTTATGCAGTGGATAGTCTGTCCTTATTCTAGTCGGATTCGGTGGCTTGTGTAGAACACTGCTCTGTGCTTAATCTCTAATATTGGCCGTAAGGAATATATTACACAAAGTCTTTGAAGTCTGTACTGGCTTCCTTTTTGCCTCTGGGCATAACTCAGGATGTCTTATTGATCTATAAAACCCTATATGCTTTGAGTGCTAGGCAATAAATTCTCTCTCCTTTATCTTCCATTATGACGCTTCAGATCAGCCAGGGCACACTGACTATATCTGAGTGTCTGGAGAGGTTGCATGCTCAGTGTGAAGGGCCCAGGGGACTGAACGTCACTGCTCCTAAGAATTCACAAGAGCTCCTTCTGCTGCTTGGCCTGGTGTAAAGGCTGTTGTTTAGTCAGATCCTTGAAAGGTGACTGTGGGGAAGGCACAGGGAAGAAACCCATTAACCAGGTGAATATAAATGTTTGTACATGTACCCAGGGATACAGTGCTACAGCTAACTACATGCTTCTTTCAACTTAACTGCTTCTTCTATCTTAACAGCCTGGCTTCTGAATGAACCTAAACACAGTGGTAAAGCAATCCATCACTCTTCAGAGAGATGGTAACCAGAGTTATCCACACTTTAAATCTTGCTTTCTCCATTTGCTGTAATGGAAAAAACCACACTTCTCTCAGTGGATGCAGAATAATACAAGGCATATGTTCTGTAAAGATCCCAAAAGATAATTCCCTTCTTCACGGTCATTTATAAGTCTGTCACGATCCCATCCTCCATGTTTCTTAGACACTATAATGATGTCCAAAGGGCAAAGTTTTGTGCAGAGTGCACACACCTGTCTAGCAGCACAAAACAGCCACAGGGAATAGAAGGGTATGTACTGACAAGTACTAATGACTGCCAGAGAGCCTTGTCTTTGCAACCCACATGATCACTGAATTTGCACAAAATAAGAAGGAATACCCAATTTTTCATAAAACTTGGGCCTGGCCAGTTTTAATAATGACAGGAAAAGGCCAGAATTAGAATGAAGGCTGCATGGAAAGAAAGGTTCAATATTCATTTTTATATTTTTATTGTTAGTCCCAAAGAGAAGACCATTAGGGCATTTCACTTCTGACTTGTTTCCAAAGGCAGATACTTTGAGAATAAGTACAGGCTCAGATAAATGACTGCAAAAAAGAAACTGACATTTATTACTTTGGACCTTAAAACAGAAATGACTGTCAAGCTATTTTCTGTTAAGCAATAAGCATATTAGTAATGTACTTCAAAGCAGCATAGAATGTGATTTGGAGCATGATAAGAGAACTTGTCTGCAAGTGAGGTAAAATTGTAATAAATGCAACTGTCGAGAACTTGTAAGCTGTTGTGCAACAAGCTAGCATAGTTTTAAAGCTCATACAGAAAACATGTTAGAGAACCAAGATACCGCCCCCCACAAGTTCTCAAACCAAAGATTTTTTGAATACTGAGGTTTTTCTATTCTAAGTGGTACTTTTTGATTTTCTCAGCAAATTACATTTGAGAGATTAAATGGAAAACATAATATATATTCTCATTAATGAGAATGATTAATTATTTCTGATTTATATCTTCTTCCTCTTACTAAGATTTCATATTTCAATTTTATTTTTTCCTACATGCTTTTATACATACTGTAGACGGAATAATTTAGGTCAGGCTGTGGCTTCAAGGACAGAATTTATCACTTTTATCGAAAAAGACATTAAATACAGACTGAAAAGGGGGAAATATTTACATTTATTTTTAAATTCTAGGAAAATTTACAGTAGAGTGAAGAACTGTCTGCACTAATTATCATTGCCACCTCTTCTTCAGCATCTGCAGTAAGATTTTAAGACCAGATTGAAGACAATGTGGCTTATTATCATCCAAAAAATGTTTTATGATTTTCTGCATACATTGAAGAGGAAAGAAAAACAAAACCGGGTTTTACAAATGAAAAAAATATGAGAATAACAGCTTGTTTATTTGGGGTAACATTTTCGGAAACTCTTAGGTGATATTGAAATGTAACACATATTCTAAAGACATGTAAGGCAGTAAAGCAGGATTTTTTAATATACATAGACACTGAAGTCAACCGGACTTTGGTATCTGCATACTTTCTGAAATGTTGCCTGAAGGAGTGAAAGTCCTATTGATTTTCAGTGAGCCAGTCGCTTAAATGCTTTTGAAAATTTTACCCTCAGGTTAAAATTCTGAAACTCCTACTCAGTGTTAAGCAGGCAAAGTCCCATCAACATGCCTCAGTTGCAAATAAAATAGAAACTGAGTAAAGGTTTTGAAGTCTGTCTTGTTTCTTTACGTGTAATTAACTGAACTCTTAATATATCACTATGTTTCAGTGAACCGCTTTGTGTTTCTAATTACGTGGTCTGAAATGATTACAGTGTATTTAAAAAATGCACACTCTACAACAAACCAGCTAAGAAAATCTGGCATAGTTTCAGGATTTCCTAGGCAAACACTTGCCAAACCTGTTGTTAGATCCTAAGTCATAATTTAAAAACAAGCCTACGAGGTATCTGGAAGAAGATCCTTCTTTCCTTCCTTCTGCTCCATCTCCCACTCCCTTACAAGGAAATTGCTTTACCTTATCAAAACAGAATAGTTACTGACATTTATCTCCTGGTAAGAAACTTATCCCTGCTACGTTCAGATTTTAGATTTGGCTACTGCATATTCTTGTTAAAGAAAAAGGTTACCTTCACCACAAACGTTAATGTCCAAATCTTTCAATCAGATAAACATGCACAACTCCCTGCTGAAATTAAGGAAGTACCTGAGGGCAAAACCTGGCCCTAAATTAGAATCTTAATAATTGTAATATTGTGTAATCCTTTCCCTGCCAAGAGACAGAAATGGCCCATCCTGCACAACAAATTCACAGACTTACCATGCACTCGGTATCAGGGTTTCACTTATAACCCATGAACCAGTATATAACTGAACAAAGTGTATACAGCTTATTTTATTAAACTTAATCCATCCAATATTATGGTGCATTTGTACAGTACTGAAAATCTCTTATTTGCGCATGTACAATCTGCTATAATCCAGCAAATGCTTCCACATTAACACCTCAAACACAGTTTTAAACACTGGGAACCTTAATTAATTAAAGTGAATATCATCTATCTCTCAAAGGATCTATAAGAATATAATTTCAGGTGCTGGTTTTTACTCTCAGCTATCAATATTTCCTTCCTGCCTAAGTTAGTTTCAGTCACCTAGTTATCTTTAAATCCCAAACTGTTTCATGCAATCAATGAATGAGTCAGGCCAAATGAAATTAAGACACAAAACCAAGTATCACCTGCCTACACAAACACTACAGCCCATTCCAGACTTCCTTTCCAGCAATTTTAATTACCTTGAATTCACTTGTGAAAGAAAATGTAACAGAAGGAGCTGATAGATCCCTGCCAATTGAAGATCTCCTCACTGGAACACTCTAGGATCTCTTTGAAAATAATAAAATTACATTTTTACTAAACTAAGATTTAGTAAAACTTACTATGACTACAGTAGAGCTTTAACTAATGAAGTGGCAAAAAGCACATTGAGAGTCAAGTTTCCAAAATCCTAGGGCTAAGTGTGTAACAGTTTTTTAGGTGTTTTTACAGTGAGAACATTTTGTTGTTGCTGTTGACTCACGTACACAAATTTAATACACAGAAAGACATGCACACTCAGTTTGGCTGAGAGTGTGAAAAATGGTATTGCCATAAAGATGAGAGGTGGGAATAATATTCAGTACATTCCACCCATTCTCCAGGTTGTATGTACAATTTAATATCAAAACACTTCAGGGAAGAACAAAGAATGGAAATTCTTTGCAGCAGTAGGTGTCAAGATTTCAAAATCTTCCCTTCAGTCCAAGTCAGGAAAAAATCCTCACATTTTGAGACTCCCTACAGAAGACATTTCAGAGAGAAAATAAAATCTCACTAGATGTTACTGCTCCATTTCAATTTTTTCTTTAATTAATTTTGACTTTAATAATGGCAATTCAACAGCAGCAGGATAATCCCTTAAGCATGACAGTAAGTTTTAAAGGATTATTTATCTTGTCTTATCTTATCTTAGTTTAGAAGTCTCTCATTATACCTTTATGGTAATAAACAAATATTAGCTGTACTTGCTTAATCACAGAGTTTTAAGCAAAACCATCCTATAGCCTGAAGTGCAGTGGGATCTCAGTCTTTAGCTAGTGCTCTGTGTATCTATTGATCACAACAGCTCAGCATTTAAAATTAAAAAGTAGTTAAAGTAATATGGTTACAAAGCAACTTAACAATGAGATCGCTGTCAGCAGAGATAGTCAGCTATGATGAATTTAAAACAACTACTTCTCCAAAGATTAAACTTTGTCCATACTGTTCATAACTGCCCATAACAGTAGTTCTTGTCACTGTTGCACCTGACATTAGTGTCCAGAAACTGAACAGGCTCCATAACGAATGTGTGTTACCCCATATCCAAAACCTTGTCACTGTTTGTGTCTGTAATCTTCAGGCAATGAAGACATCCTTTTTCCAATGCAAAACTTGGTTGTTGTGGGAGAGGTTTATTCTGGGACTTCAGTCTTAAGTCTCTTTGGAATCACAAACTGGTTTTAAGTGACATATAAACAGTATTCAAGAAAGGAAATGTCAGAACATTCTGTTTGTTCACTTGGCCTTTCTGCAATTCTTCAAAGCTTTTCACAGGGTTGCTTTTCTAAAATGAATCCTAACATGGAAACACTGCACAAATAAAGCTTTCATAACTGTCAACATCTGAATTTGTTTTTCAGGGGGAATATTTCCAATAAATTTTCAGTCTGAAGAAAAACAGAACAGTGTCCTCTCTTCTGGTAGTTTTCATCTAAAATGTAGCTCTCGTCTTACACATTCATACCTGCTTGCTTAAAACAACCTAATGATTTTTACTGTAAGTGAAAATCCCTGTCATGATTCTTCCCTGATGGTAACCAGATTGGCCTGCTGTAAGTCCAGGAGATGCACATCTCCTTTTTAAGGTTAGATGTAGCAAGCCACCTTTGTATAAACAGCCAGTAAGAGATAGTGTTTTGGTATGTGCCTCTGACTTGCATAATTTTTGTTTTTCTCTTGACTTGCTACCGTGTCTACCTCTTGAGAGGGTAGCATGTGAAATCTTGCCTTCCAGCTTCCCTTCAGAGTTTTGCATCACAGATGATCATTTCCATCCACCTATTGTGTAGCTGAATGGAATTTAGCATCCCGTACTGACTCCCTCCTTTACTTTTTCAGCTGCAAACTCTGGAGCATAAGAGGTGTGATAATGACCATCTGGAATATCCATGTTTGTCCACCTGGTTCCTCTGCAGGAAGCACCCTTAGCAACCAACAGAGGAGACAGAGGATTGGGAGAGTATCTCTCCAGAGATATTTTTTGCACAGTTGAAGCTTCAAGAGAGAAAAAGTATTTGCAATACTTATTAAGGCTGCATACTTGCACAAGGTCATAAAGAACTAGTAGATCAGGCAGGTCCAGAAGGCAATCTGGGGACAAATTTTATAAGCTATGTATTCTGAGGAGATTCTGTTAACTAGTAGGTGACAATGCACTTCTCATACTATTATGCAAAAAATGAGTGGAAAATTTTAGTAGTTTCTATGACAGATGAAAGTACCTGTTGCTGTAGAGCTCCTTACAATGGTAAAGAACTGTATCTCTGAGGGCTTTTTTCCATTAAAGAAATTACTTAAAGGAAAACTACTTAAAAATTACTTCTATATGTACAAGAAATTCTAGCATAATTTCTGTTTTATAGCTGTAGTGAATGGCAGTGAACCCTGTTATATCTCAAATACCTACATGAACTTATAGGTTGTGCCCACTTTAGCCTATATCCAGTTTTACATCTGCTTCTTACATGAACCGTACTGCACTGACATATGTAGCATGTTATAAATTGTGCATAAAATAGTTATTTTGTGTGCCTTCTAAAAATTAATATGGAGAACATAGAAGAAGGGCATCTTACTCAGAATAAAATATTTTGTTCTGGGCAACCCAATAAATAATTCTTGCTGACACTCAGTATCATTATAAGGTTTGTTAAAAAAACACTAAAACTGGACTACTGGAACTAATTTACTCAATAAGACTTTAATGACTTTCTCTGTTCTTAAGTGAAGTGAGGAAAGTTGTTATTTTATTACTATTTATCTAGTCAAAAAGTATAAACAAAAATGAATGGATATGATTGTTACTAAGAACAGAGGTATCTATGGCCATGAAATAATTTGGTTTATTTTACATTCTAGAAAACACTTACTGTCAAGAGTGAGCTCTATAAGCTAGATCGTTTGTTTTATGAATTGTCAGAAGGAAGTACTATGCATGCTGTAGCATTAACTTTCTTTAAGGGTCCAGTTCAAACCTTGTTGAAGTCAATAGAAATATTTCAATTGGCTTAAAAAGAGCTGTGTTTAGACCCTCTGTGCAGTAAATGATCGCCAAGAGACTAGCTGGCAGTATTCCAATAATCCCTGTTCCTAGCATGCACATTAACTTAAAACGTCTCTCCAGTAGGTGGCATATGAGATCTCGTAGTCTAAAACATAAAACTAGCGCAATGGCATGTCACCACCAACACACGACAATGAGGTCTAAAATTATTGTGGTGGGTTGGCCCTGGCTAGAGGCCAGATGCCCACTCTATCACTCCCCCTCCTCAACTGGACAGGGGGATAAAAAAAACTGAAAGGCTCATGGGTCGAGATAAGGACAGAGAGAGATCACTCACCAGTTACTGGCACGGGCAAAACAGACTCGACTTGGGGGAAAAAACAAATTTTAATTTATTACCAACTAGACAAGAGGATAATGGGAAATAAAACCAAACCTTAAAACCCCCCACCCCTCCCTTCTTCCCTGGCTTAACTTCTCTCCCTATTTCCACCTCCTTCCCCCCCAGCAGCACAGGAGGACAGGGAATAGGG
>NW_010292728.1:989-2877 GCF_000700745.2 Antrostomus carolinensis | reverse complement strand
GTGATTTGGAGAGGTTAGAGGGGCAGTTACTTGATTTGTTTCCTAAAGCGAATGACCCTTCGCTTTCCTTTTTCTTTCCTTTCTTTATTTCTTTTTCTTCTTTAGATTTTTTTTTTTCGTCTGTATGTGCACCAAAGATAAATAAATGCGGGCAGGTAAGTCCCGCTCCCCCTGCCTCACCCATCACTCTGAGGACGTGGGGAAAGACTGGTGAAGGAGTAGGGGAAGATGATGGGCACCGCTAGCTGGTCTGGGTACCCTCCTCCGGGGCGAAAACAAAACAAACAAAAAAGAAAAGGGGGATGTGCCCCTCTCAAACCTGAGTAGAGTCACTGGAGGAGTAGACAGTAGGTTACTAGGAGGAGAAGAGATTAAATCTACCTACACCCTACTCAAAATTTAAAAGCATCCCAGTGTCTGTGAGTCTGAGCAGCAACGAGGCTTTCAAAGCTCCACTTTGCTGGGTAGAAATGATTCCGGGTACCTCTCCCACCCGCAGTTCTCCACCTCCGCTCCCTCCCCGCACCCCGAAATCTGCCAAGGAGCATGAAATCTCCTGGTCTTGCCGAGCACCTCCACGGAGCAGGCCTGCAGGTTTTCCTGTAATTCCGGGATTCCCTGTTGTAAGCTCTTAAACAGAATATTGAAACCATTTTCCTTATGGTGCCTGTTCTAACCTTGTAGCGCTGGCATTAAACAAATAGGAAAAGTGTGTTAAAGGGAGGCTACGGTTACAGCATCTTGGCCTGACATTCCCACATATAATTAAAACCATAGCCACAATAATGCATAAATAAATAACAGCAAACAGAAGGATCCGTTCCTGTTCCAGTCGAAATCAACTGTTTTGGCTCTGTCACTCCGTTATTTTATTGGAGCGGTCTACGCTGTTCCGTCCTAATTTTATTTTATATTTTAGTAGGAGGGAGAGAAGGGAAAGAAATGATGCATTTGTTTTTCTTTTAACTCCATGTTTAGTTTTAATTTTCCTGTATTTTAAAATAAACACATTGGCTGGAGCATGTTTGATCTTTGCAAGAAGGAAGTCTATATTGTAAAGGAATGTGCAGCAGTTTGGTATGAAAATGGGGTTGTGACTCACAGCTGCAGGCAGAAAAAAAAGGTGTTGTGGTGTCAGCCAGAGGTGTTCAGTCTAATAACTCAAGCTGTAAACTGTATCCTCTAAAATTACTTACGTAGTAAATCACTCAGGGGTTAAAAAATAGACTGGAAAGTGTAAGGGAGAAAAAAAAAATCTTTTAGAAGTTCCCTTCATGAAAATTGTTTGTAATGACAGGAATTAGGAGTTTAATATCTCCCTCATTTTCTTAAATATCAGCCTGATATAATTAATTGCCCCTATATAGCCGACAGTGCTTACTCTAGGTCGTCCGCGAAACAACAAAAACTTGAAACGCCTGTTTGGAAACAGTTATTTCACTGACCACTTTCCCCGATTTACAGCTAATTTTGACCATCTCGAAGAGCAAAACAATTTTCCAAGAGGCAGCCGGGGCGGCGGGTGATCCTGAAGCATCTACCAGCGCGGCAGCCAAAACCCCCCGGAAAGGGAGAGCCCCCTCCGCCCGCCCGGACCGGCTGCTCGGGGAAAGCGGCTCTGCCATGACTCCCTCCCAGAGACAACGGCATTTTTCCATCTCTCCTTGCCTGTCATAGGGGTATCTAGTCTGGGAAGAGTTGGAAAATTGGGAAAGCTTTGAAGAGAGAGCTGGCTTCCAGCTTAACTGCTGATTTTTGCCGCACGAAGCGGGAGAGGAGGGAAAAGAAAAGAAAAAAACCCAAAACCCTCCGGTGTCATTTGCAGCATTAAGCTGCGACGGAATGGAGCGATTAAGGAAGCAGAAATCCGAAAGGTGGATCCCAGGTG
>NW_010292728.1:0-930 GCF_000700745.2 Antrostomus carolinensis | reverse complement strand
CCTTCCCTGCCCCGTCTCATGGAAAGGAGATGCGGACGGTGGCTTTCTGGGGTTGCGCCTTGGCTGCTGGGGAAAGTAACTTGCTGGAAAGATTTCCAACGGTAGACAGATTTAGTGATTGGAAAAAAAAAATAAACAAAATAGAATAAAATAAGACAAAATAAAATAAAACAAAACAAAAGGAAATAAAAGAAAACTGGGGAATATTACCCTACAGAGGTCAGCAAATGTTTACGGTGGAAATAAGAAGTCAACAACAATTAAAATCTGAAAGCCACATTCATTAGTATTCAGGACATAAGATCTAGCTTTTATGTTTATCTTTCTCCACGGATCAATATTGTAGCAGCATGTGCCGGGAACGAGCAGAAATCTGGCCCCTGCATGTGGCTGACCTTTCCCTCTCTCCCTACAGGTCAGATCGTCTTCATCAAAACAGGTCAGATCGTCTTCATAACTATCATCCCCTAATGCGGCCACAGCCACGGCTCTCATTAAAACCGGGATTTAATCTGGGGGCTGTGACTAAGAATCAAAGGAGACGGGCTGTTTGCCCACACAGAGGAATTAGTGCTTTAGGAAGAAGGGGGGGTGGAAAGTCGGAAAGAAAATTGCTCTTTTTTTTTTTTCCCTCGCAGCAAACAACTGCTTTATATCGAGATCCCGACCAAACCCACGCACACGGGCGCGCACACGCACTGATCCCGCCTCCCGCGGGGGTTCCGCGGCCAAGAGGGCACACGGTCAGAACCGAACTTCCCCGCCCCTCCCGGCCGGGCCGGGCTGGGCCAGTGCCCCCGGGACACCGCGGCCACCCACGGACCTGCGCGCGCCACGACACCCGTGGTCGGCCGACCCCCACGGGATGGAGTCGAGGCGGCCCCGTCCCGCGTCAACCAACCCCCTCTTGCCCCGGGCTGGGCACCCCGG
>NW_010292726.1:30186-37771 GCF_000700745.2 Antrostomus carolinensis | reverse complement strand
TGGGGGGGTGAGGGGCGGAGGGTACCAGCATCTCTAGCTTGCAGAGATGAATGCAATTACTTGTTTAGTCTCAGGTATTAAGTAATCTCTGAATTTGGCCTTTGCTGTCAGGACTTCATATGCCAGTGTCTTTTTACTTCAGGAAGAACATTCCTCATAAATCAGTTCTCTCCTAAAGGACTTAGGAGAAATACAATATTATCTCAATTAAACAAAAGTGTTTTTCTGCAGATCTATCACCCCAAATGGAACAGAATGACAGCTGGATCAATGCACGTCCTGTAATTCGAAAAGCATTCAAAAATGTTTCATCTAGATTAAAACCCTATTCCTCCCGCCAGTGTCATTTTCCATTTATGGCTGGGGAAAAGCAGGGGGGTGGGGGTGTGGCAGGGGGATTGTGTTGCAATTAACTGTTACTGATTAGTCACCCGTGTTCTTTTCTCTTTGTTTATCTGGCATGAACAATGCTGGGTATCTGATCCAAACAGATCCAGTCCAGAATCACTGGAATGCTGCACAAAACGCTGGTGTGTAAATAAATGCCTGGGTTTTGTTTTTTTTTTTCTTTCTTTCCTGGCAAGTCAGTCTGGTACAAAGACGGGTGAAGGAAAGGATAAACGTACATAACATGGTATCAGAGAGCAGGTGGATGGATAATTCTCAACACAGATTGTAAACCCCTGTGCCATTTTAATGTGTCATTATAGTAATGGGAGATTTATGCTAGCAATACTTGCTGAGGTTTTTTTTTTGCCAAAAGCACACATTGCCTAAATTGAGACTATTGATGTAGTGCTCTCATCATTTAAGGTGCATTAGAGACACTATAAGAAGAGAAATGTGGAGAGGGACATTGGGATGCTATTAGTGAGATGCATATGAAATTAAATGGGAAATGAGCAAAAGGCCAACTCATTGTAGCACAAAACTTCTGTCTCTGCATGAAAATAAAATCCTTCTTATTCCATTTGCACTTTGCATGTTGGCAATTTGCACAGCACCGAGTGGTATTATTCATTCAGTGTGGCTAATATTATTTATAGCATTTTGAAAAAGGCTATTTAATTGCCCATAGACTTCATAATCTCTCTACTAAATATCCCCCAAATGGAGACCCAAACAGCACGAACAGTGGAATATTCTGCTGCTGGCCTGTGCTATCAGCTTTCTCCAGGAAAACTTCATTTTTATATATTATAAATATATATATTTAATATATAATTTTCATGTATATAAATATAAAACCAGATAGAAGTAAGGAAGGACAGATGGAAGGGTGAATGGACAGGATGGAAGGCTGAAGAAAGAATGAACAGGTCAGATGGAAAGAAAGAGGGAAGGAAAGCAGGATGCAAGAACAGAAGGATGGATGGAAGGACAGACCTAGGAATGGGTAGACAAAAGGAAGGAAGAAGGAAAGATGGATGGAAAGATGAATGGAAGGAAGGATGGATAGAAGGAGGGCCAGATGGAAGGATGGAATTGAGGACAGAAGGATGGAAGAAGGGCAGGATGGATGGAAAGAAGGACACTGAAGGGCAGATAGAAGGAAAACAGGAAGAGTAGAAGGATGCATGGAAGGAAGTACAAAAGGATGGACAAGGAGAGATGGAAGGATGGATGGAAGCAAAGAGAGAACAGAGAATGACAGATGTAAAAAAGGATGGGCAGAACAGACAAAAGGAAGGCATGATGAATGGAAGGACAACAGGATGGACAAGAAGGATGGACGGAAGGACAGAAGCACAGAGAGAAAGAAGGATGGACAGAAAAACAGAAGGACAGAACCAAGGACAGACAGAAGTAAGGAGAGATGCACAGAATGCAAGGAAAGAAGGATGGACAGAAGACAGACAAAAGGAAGGAAGGATGAACAGAAGGATTGGAAGACGGATGGATGGACAAAAGGAAGGATGGATGGACACAAGGAAGGATGGATGGACACAAGGAAGGATGGTGTGAAGGATGTACGGAAGGCTGGACAAAGGAAGGATGGATGGTCAAAAGGACAGATGGATGGAAGAATGGAGGACAGATGGAAGTAAGGAATGATGGACAGAGGAAGGAAGGATGGATGGAAAGAACAGAAGGTATGGGTGGAAAGAGGGATGGATGGAAAGACAAAAGATGAAGGATCAAAGGACAGAAGGAAGGAAGGACCAAAGGAAGAAAGGAAGGATGGAAGGAAGGGCAGATGGCAGTAAGAACAGAAGGACAAATACACAGAAGGATGGATGAAGGAGGGACAACACAGAAGGCTGGAAGAGAGTAAGGAACAATGAAGAGACGGATGGAAAGAAGGACAGATGAAAGGACAGACAAAAGGATGAGAGGGCAGATGGAAGAATGGAAGGAAGGATGGAAAGGACAAAGGACAGGACAGAAGAATGGATGGAAGGAGGGAGAGATGGAGGAGAAGATGGAAGGTGGAAGAAGGGCTGGATGTCTGGAAAGAAGGATGGAAAGACTGATGGAAGGAAGTGCAGACAGAAGGAAAAAAGTAACAAAGGCTGGTAGGAAGGGCAGAATGACTGATGGAAGAGCAGATGGATGGAAGATACGCATGTATGGAAGGACACAAGAATGGATGGAAGGATGTATGGAAGGCTGAAAGGACAAAAGCAAAGAAGGACAGACAGAAGGAAGTACAGATGAACAGACACATCGAAGGATGGATGCAAGGAACAAAGGATGGAAGAAGGGAAGGAAAGATGAAAGGATGGACAGAAGGCCAGACAGAAGAAAACAAGGAAAGAGAGAAGAAAGGGCAGGAGGTAGGAAGGAAGGATGGATGACAGACAGAAGAATGGTTGGAAGGCTGGAAGGAGGATGTATGTATGGAAGGATGAATAGATAAAAGGATGGACAAAAGGAAAGAATGACAGCTGGAAGGACAGAAGGAAGGCTGGATGAAAGGAAGGACAGAAGGAAAGAATGCTGGATGGACAGATTGGAAAGAAGGACAGATGGAAGGAAAGATGGAGGGATGGAAGGCCAGATAGAAAGAAAGGACATATATAAGGATAGAAGCAAGGAAGGAATGACAGATGGATGAAAGGAAGGCACGCAAGAGAGAAGGAAGTTAAGACAGACAAAAAGAAGGAAGAATGGATGGAAGGACAGACAGAGGGAAAGATACATGGAAGGCCAGATGTAGGAAGGCAGGAAGGACAGATGTAAGAAAGGAAGGAATGATGAACAGAAGGAAGGATGCATGGATGGAAGGACAGACGGAAGGATGGAAGAAGGAAAGGACAGATAGAAAGAAGGATGGAAGGAAAGATGACTGATGGTAGGAAGATGGAAAAAAGGAAGGACAGAAGAACAGATGGAAGGATGGAGAGGAGGAGTGACAAAAGGATGGAAGAGAGATGGACAGGAAAAAGGGAAGGATGGATGGAAAAGATGGAAGTATGGACAGAAGGACAAAAGGAAGGGGGGAAGGAAAGATGGACAGAAAAAAAGACAGATGGAAGGATGAATGGAAGGATGGATGGTAGGAAGGGTGAAGTACAGACAGATGGCAGGGAGGACAGAGGGAATGAAGGATGTAAAGATGAACAGAAGAAAGGAGAGCTGAACACAAGAACAGGACGGACAGAAGGAAGGAAGGAGGGACAGATGGAAGGATGAAAGAGAGGATGAAAGTATGGAAGAAGGGAAGGATGGATTGGAAGGAAGGGTGTTAAAGACAAATGGAAGGAAGGATAGATGTACAGAAGGACAGAATGAAGGCTGGAAGGAAGGAATGCCTGATGGATGGAAAGAATGACAGATGGAAGGAAGGAAAGAATGAAGGTGAATGGAAGGATAGCAGGAGGGAAGGACACATGGAAGTAAAGAAGGAAAGAGGTATGGACAAATGGAAAGAATTACAGACAGAAGAACAGAAATGAAGGATGGATGGAAAGAAGGAATGACAGAAAAATAGCAGGAGGGGTAGAAGGATTGATGGATGTACAGGGAGGCAGATGGCAGGGAGGATGGATGAAAGTACAGGAGCATGGATGGAAGAATGGAAAGGAAGAAGGAAGGATTAATGGAATCACAGAATCATTAAGATTGGAAAAGATCTCTAAGATACCCAGTCCAACCATCAACTCCTCACCACCATGCCCACTGAACTGTATCCCTGAGTGCTACATCTACATGTTTTTTGAACACCTCCAGGTGTGGAAGATTGACAGGAAGATAGAATGAAGGGTGGTAAGAAGGAAGGATGAATGGACAAAAGGAAGGAAGGAAGGACAAAAGTGAAGATGGAAGGATAGAAGTATGGGTGCAAGGCACAAAGGACAGAAGGAAAGGAGTAGGGATGGACAGAGAGAAGGAAACACAGAAGATCAAAAGGACGGAAGGGAGGACAGAAAGATGGGAAGCAAGGAAGGACAGATGGAATGAAGCTGATAGAAGGGTGGAAGAAAGGACAGAAGGACAGAGTAAGGGAATCATGGATGGACAGGAAGAATGACTGAAGGATGAACAGAAGGACAGATGGTAGGAAGGATGGAAAGACATAAGGAAGGTACAATGGATGGAAGGAAAGAATCACAGATGGGCAGAAGGATGAATGGAATGACAGACAGAAGGACAGAACAGATGGAAAGAAGGGCATGAAAGGAAGGCGTGAGTGGAAGAAATTAGAGATGTATAGAAGTACAGATGGAAAGGATAGAAGGAAGGAAGAATAGATGGAAGGACAGACTGGAAGGGTAGAAGGACAGATGAAGGAAGGACAGAAGGATGCATGGAGGTATCAATGGATGAAGGAAGGATGGAAGGTTGGAAAGAAGGACAGAAAGGACGGATGGAAGACAAGATAGATGGAAGGGCAGAAGGAAGGATAGAAAGAATGAATAATGAAAGAAAGGAAGTAAGTATGGAGGAACAGAAGGAATGACTGAGGGACAGACAGAAAGATGGAAGTACAAATGGTAGAATAGAGGGCTAGAAGGATGGATGGAAGGATGGACACAAGGACAGATGCACAGCCAGAAGGATGGATGAAAGCAGGCAGGATGGAGAAAAGGACAGAAGGATGGAAAAAAAGGATGGAGAGATAGAAGGAAGGACGGAAGGAGGGAAGAACAGAAAGAAGGAAGGCAGAATGGATGGAAGGAGAGATGGAAAGATGTATTGAAGGATTAATAGAATGACACAAGGAAGTACAGAAAGATGGAAGGAGGAACAGAAGACTTAAAGGAAAGGCAGAAGAAAGGACAGAGGAATGGAAGGCAGGAAGGACAGAAGGATGGAAGCTAAATGGAAGGTTGGAAGGAGGAACAGAAGGATGGAAGTATAGAAGGACAAAACAAAGGAGGAAAGGAAGGATGGAGGGAAGGACAGACAGAAGAAGAGAAAGCAAGATGGATAGAAGGATGGATGGAAGGAAAGAAGAGATGGAAAGAAGGAAGAATGGAAAGAAGCTGAATGGAAGGACAGGTGGAAGGAAGGACAGATGGAATGAAGGACATGGAAAGACAGAATGGACAGATGGAAAGAATGAAGCAAGGACTGAAGGAATGACAGAAGGAAGGAAGAATGGAATGATGGATGGACAAGAGGAAGGAAGGACAGACACAAGAACAGACAGGTGGAAGGACAGATGGAAGAACAGAAGGAAGGAGGGAGGATGAATGGAAGCATGGGCAGAAAAAAGGTCAGAGAGATGGAACGATAAAAGAACTGATGTCAGGACAGAAGGAAGGAAGGGCAGATGGAAGGCAACATGGAAGAATGGAAGGAAGGCCAGGAGCACAGACAGAAGGACAAAAGGATGGTTGAAAGCAGAGAAGGGAAGTAAAGAAAAATAGAAATAGGAGAAGAAAAATGAAAGAAGGGAAGATGAAGACCTGTTGTTCATCAGGTTTGTCAGCCCTGTAGGTCCTGCACCGCTCTAGTCAGATGACAGCATGGGAGACTCTCATTCTTGATGTGATACTTTCAAATGACCTAAGAGGATCGTGTGCTCTGAGCTACAAGTAGGCAAGATGAATCGTGTGAACTTTTCTTTTCTTCTATGTTGTATTCACAAATGTTCTCACAAATTAACAGAGCCACAGTGTCAGTGAGAAGGCTGTGCAAAGTGTTTCGGCACTGACTCTTATCTGTCATGTAAGAGGCATTGCTACACAAAAATGGTTTCAGGAGAGAATAAACCAGAAAAAGTATTTGCTGTCTGTTCCACAAGCATTACTTTCCCCCAACAGAACCAGAACTTTGGCAAGCGTTATAACATGTCAAAGCCACCCACGAGACCTGGTGCCAGAGCAATAAAGGCAGATATTTTTTTGCAAAGGAAAATTTGGATCCTGGCCTAAACAACTTGAATATGCTTTTGAAATGTACATTGTAATTCACCTGCTGTTGGTCTAGGGAGAGCAAGAATGACCTGGTTGATTCAGCACTGAACCTTGCTTTGGAGAGATAGGGTTAGTTCACAGCTCAGCCACAAGCTAAATATTGGACATGACATGTGCCCTTTTTTCCCTTCTGTAACAAGAGATTATTACTTCTGTACTTCACACTGGTGAGAAAAGACAGAATTCATTAACCTCTGTGTGTTCTCAGATACTCTGATCACAAAGGTCACATATAAATTACAGTAAAGAAGTAACTAGCTATTTTAGTGAGTTAGTCTAAGAGTTAACACACAGGAAATATTCATATGAAAGTGAGCAGCTGGCATTAGATCTGGTATTAGTACTCTGGAGAAACTAAAAAAAATACCCCATAAGCTCCTTTATTTAACATTTGCTCATGTGTGTTTGGTGATGTCAGAGATACATTGTAGTTGTAAATGCTGATCCGTAGTTCCCTGTAATCACAACAGAAAGTGCTTTTGAAACCACATGCCAAGTTTGCAGTTGTCAGAAACCAGCCGACCTGCTGAAGTGAGATTGTGCCGCATCGTGTTGGAGGGGGCACTTGTCCCCCTGGAAGTACACTGAGATACTGATACAAACAACTCCCTCTAGCAACAGTTTTGTGGGGGTTTCCTCTACATAGGTGTTTATGGAGATAAAACAGATTATCTCTTAGCAAATGGCTGTACTGACTCAGGCTGAAGTTTATCTAATACTAAAAGGTCAAGCAAGTTTTTCCACCCTGGCACAGTTTACACTCAGTCTCCCTCCTCTTTAAATGCAGAGTGCTGAAATCCAAAACTTTTCATCTAATTAAACCTCAAACTTTGGTTACCTCATTTCTATCTCTGCTTCACATTTTATAGTCAGGCAGTTTCTGTGAACGGGTCAAATGGAAATGTGAAGCATCATGTAGTGTGTCCAAACATTAAAAAGAATTATCTAAATTTTCATTTCAAGTACCACAGAGAGAAAAGGCAAGGAAGTGCTAGCATTAAATAATGCTTTTTAAAAACATTTTTATTCCAGTAATAATATTTTATATAGGAGTCACTGTATATTTTGTTAAGGTTTTTTTTTTTCTTTCAGTAATGACCCTCCTCCTAGTTCTGGTTTGTTTGTTTGTTTTTTTCTGTGGTGTTATTTGAAAAAGTAACAAACAGCTGATAAATAAAAAAAATAAAACAAGAAAATACAAATGTCCAGAGGGATGGTCC
>NW_010292726.1:20834-30176 GCF_000700745.2 Antrostomus carolinensis | reverse complement strand
TGCTGATTGCTCTGCCTCTTGCCCAGAGAGCAGTGGTTGTTATAACCTTAAACTGTCTGTGGAAGTTTATGCTGAATCAAACATAATCATACACTTTTCATATAAAAATATCATCCTTCACTGAAAAAAAAACATGGTAGTGCTCCCCAAAGTCTGGAGAAGTTCTAAAGACATTCTGAGCATTGCATGAGAAATCTGAAAAGATTTACAAGAGAAAATTGTATTTATATCTGTGGAGCTGTAAAAAGCATACACGTTCAGTTACACGTGCTTTTGTACTGGTTTAGGTTAAACACCCGTGTTCTTGTCCTGATTGCATTATAACCATTAGCCACTCTCCATGTGACCTGCAGTATCTTTAAATACATTCGGGTTTTTTTACAGTAAATAATTTTCCAATTAAAGCCAATTAAATCTCTAGCCTGACTTCATTATTGTCATTCCTTGTGATTTTTAGTATCTTTCTCACTGAAAGCACCACTCATGGGATTGCGTATCATGGGATTGAAGAGCAATTCCATTTTTATTAAAAAGAAAATCTTTGAAGCTATCATGCAAAAAGTGAAATGAGGAATGTGACAAGCAAAACATCCCAACACTTATTATTTTTTAAAACCTCATGAGTTTTTGATGCTTCAGTCATGATTTAATGCTTGGAAGTAGAGGGATTGATAAAGACAGCAGACTAGAGCCTTGTTCTAGGGATTGCTATGTCCAGAACACTGAAGGAAAGTACTTTTTCTACCTGGTTTTAACCTGGTTTTGGTCTATTTTGGGGTGGGGTGTGGGGAGATATTTTTAACCAAAAACTCCTCTTCTGTGAGTAACTATTCAACTAACACAATTTAATGACCATTTCATCTCCAAAGGGAAAAACATGAGCACACAGGACACAGGACAGATTAATGATGTACTGTGGCCACAGGTGCTGCAGCACGAGCACTCAGGGCTGGACTCACCTTTCTGTGTGTCCTGCGCAGTGGCACAGTTGCTCAGCCATCGGTCCTTCTGTTTTCCCCAAACCAGGAAGAGTTAGAGCATGAAACACAGCTAAGTGTCAAAGGCACAGCAAGCAGCACCTTGTGATCATGTAAAATGGTTATGATTTACTTCAATAGCAGCAGCAAATGTATCTATAGCACTTAACTGTCCATACCCACCTCATGCCAGTGAAAACAATGACACAGAAAGTTTTCAATGGGAAGAACAAAAAAAAAACATAAAAGAGATTTGATCAAAAGTTTCTCACTGGTCTCACTCAAAAGCACTTCATTCTCAAAGAAGCACCTACTGTCCACTTGCTTACAAGTAAAATTCTCAGTGATACACAGACCACACACTAGAAGTTGCCAAGGAAACTGGATTCACTTACGATGCTACATGTTGATTATTGCAATCTGATTATTTTTCTCCACCCACATATACTTGAAAACTAGTGTTGTCCTTCATGGTCTAATTACCACAATAGCATTACTGTTCAGGACATGGAAATGGATTTACTATCTGAATCAAAGTTTGAGCCACTCTCATTTTTAAAGCAAGGTATATTAAAAAAAAAAAATCTTCAAAATTATTTTGTCGGTAGGTTACTTCAAATAGGTTACTTTTTTCCACACTGATAACCAAAATATTTAATGACAGATCTAGCTGAAGTACATAAATACAACATTCATCAACTGTGTGCGCTCTGTAACACTGAAAGTATGCAAGGAAAAATTGGAAAGCAATTCCCCTTGCTGTTTTCTTGGTTCACAAGTCTCAGTGTATTGGGCACCTGCTACACAATCACAGTCCCTTTAAATTCAGTGGGAGTTTTTATTATTGACTTCAATAAAGCTGGGATTTCAACTGCATTTTGGGGAGATCACCAGCTCCCTATTTAAAGTCAACTGGAGTTGGATTACTTTGTCCCAGAGTGGCTGAACTGCTGAGACGCCTTCAGTCTATGCTAGCCGGAATGACAGCTCCTCCTTTTGGCTAGGTCTCCAGGGTACATGAATTACAACTGCTCCATAGTTTGTATATGGACAGCTTTTGAATCTTGGGGTTTGATGAGTATTATGAAAAGAGTTCCAGATTTAAATCTTATTCCTGATTCCCACCCCACCAAGTTTGGTCATAGCTTTACACATCATTTGCAGAAAGACTCAAAGTGATGACCTTCAAATGAGCTGGTCAAATGAGCTAGCACAGCTAGAGTAATTATTTTTCCCTTCAGTGTAGCTGTCAGAATAGTTTTGTTGATCTCTCAGTGTGTTTTCATTTCTCCACTTGTTTTCCAAATTATATGAAAAATGTACCACATGACAGAATGAGGGAGGAAATTAAATTAATAGAAAATGAAAAGCATGAGCTATTTTACCACGAGAAGGAGACCACCTTGCATTTATCTAACTGCAAACTGCAGTGTTTTGAATAGATGAAATCCTCTCCTTCACCTCCCCCCTCCACCTTCTTTGGAAAATTTAAGTCTAGAAAATCTTGGAGATCTGATCTGCTTGTGAAACTTGAGATATGTCCAAATAAATATCTTGGATCTGAGTAAACCCGAACCTTCTGATGAATTTTGATAAATATCCTATCCTACACCTCATGATGTTAGTTGAAACTGAACTGTAGGCTGGCTCTTCCAAACTTTGAGTTTTACTTGACTGAGCTTTAGAGCATGTTCTTTTCAAGCCATGTGATATCTTTGTTGAGATGGATTGTGGCCTTTTTGAGGGTTATCTTATGGCTGGGACTGATCTTAATAAAGAACAATTAAATAGAATCTGGCAAAACACCAAAGACAACACTCTTTTCTTTTAGAGGTGTGTAATCAGCACAAAAATTCATCAGAGGCTCAGAAATATTCCCAGGATAACCAGTCTGAAAGGTACTCTAAATATACTCAAAAGCTTAAGTACAGCAAGAGAGAAGATACAAAGTGAAAGGCCATGGGAGCAGGTGCTGACAGAACTTGAATGCATTTGTGGCCTTTCTTTGCATTTTAAAGATGAAAGATACTGAGATACTTACATGTGTCCTTAAAAGCACAATTCTGCATCGGGACTCCACTAGAGCCAATGGCAACAATCCCCCTGGTTTTACTGGAATGGGACAAAACATATAGAAGGAAAGAATTTTTTTCTGATAAGCTGCGAGGGAGCAAAGGATCCACTGCTGAAAATGGATTTTACATCTGATAATAATGATCAATAGCTAGTGAAAGCACTCAGATAAATCAAGAGCTTAAAACCAGTCTCATGCTGGTGCAGCATGAAGCCAGACAAAAAGTACGCCTGCCTGTGAGAAGCACAGACACCTCCAAAACCAGCACAGGTACACACAGGGAGATCTGCAAAAAAAGGATTTTTTTCCCCCTCAATTCCTCCCCGGTTCAAAAACGGCTCAACCAAAAAGTGAAATTATAGAGCATAGCTCAAATTCTCCTGTCCCATCCGAGATCACGATAGACAAACTTGGAAAAAACCAGCATGATCGTTTTGGTAACATGACTGATGAAGCAGACAAACCATCCCTTCACTTTGCATGCAGAAATAAATACTGTGGGCAGAAAAAATAAAACATCACTGAGTGCGGTGGTACAGTCTGTCCTGGAGGTGTATTTCCCACGGTCCCACCGAGCCTCTGAGCACATATTACAGACCAGCAGCAGGCACGTGCAGGCCCTCTGACCTCCTGTAAGGATTCTGCCAGCTGAAGGGCTACACAGGGACTGAAAATGTGAATTCTGTAACAGTGAGGCACAGTTGACTAAAACGGATGGTTTTGTAGAACTGAGCTAGTTTATTGCATTTTAAGTGGTTTTAAAAATTGAACATTAGCAGGTGATGATGACACAGTTACAAGTTTGATTAGCTGGTTGGAGAGCTGACAGTTTTTAGTACAAATCTTCTTATACTTCTATTTTTTGCCTATTGCTGCTTAAATTTAACTAAAATGATTGAAGCCTACTTGTTCCAACCCACAGGAATAACTTTTTTAAAACTGATTTTATAAAGCCACTTATATCAAATTTTTTACTTCTATGCACATGGACAACCCTCTCAGAAGACTAATTTCTTCCTAAAGAAAAGTAAGCAGTGACACTGTTCACACAGTGGATGCAAACTCTGAAGTCAGTGAGGTGCTGCCAGTGCTTTTGACAGAGGACTCCTACAAGATCTTGTGTAAAGTTGCAGAGTTGACAGGTGAAGAGAGGTGTACGGAGCTGTCCTGCTCTCAGGAGGCAATGCTTATCGAGGACACCCACCTGCGCAAGAGAGTGACAACTGAAAGTATGAAGTGCCTAAATCACGTAACATGATATGGTGACAGGAGATTAATAAGCACTATGACTTGGCTCTGTTCCCTGTCCCCTCTACAGTAGGAAAAAGTAGAAATTCATTTAAATCGGAACAACAGTGCAGAGATCAGGTATTTTCAAAACTAAATATTTATTTTAGAGATTTTCACCTCCTGAATGGGGGTATTGGTTCCCTGGTCCTCTTTAGAAATCAGATTAATTCCATCCCAAACAAAGAAATTACCCCAAAACCTTTATTTAATTGCATGAGAAAATAATAACCAATGTCTTCCATAAGCTTGTATGAGCTCGCTCTGTCATCTCTCTAGTAGCCTTCTAGAAAATATTGCAAAGCACATCCACACATATCCTTCAAAACTCAAACCTGATGGTTGATTAAAAAAAGAAAATAAGAGGCAGTTGTAGAGAAAGAAAGAACATCTTTGTTGACAGCAATAAAATGCAACTTGTCACCAGAGTTGATATGTTGTATTATTGGCTCTTTTGTGAAAACATAGAGCTGAATGTTATAAATATTGATGTGAGCACATTGGTTTTGGAAGTATGTGATAGATGAAACTTTTTAAGGTGAATACAAAATTGTCTTCAGTGTTTCTCCAACTTGAAACTCAAATACCTCCTTTTAATTGGAAGCCATTACATTTACCACCAGGTAATTTTGCTGCTGATGCAGTGGACAGAGCAGGGAAAAATATACCTACCTCCATGTGATAGCCACAGCCGTCAACATCCATAAGGAACAAAGCCAAGGGACAGATCCCCAAATGAGTTGGAGTGTTAATATATGTTGTAGTGTATTTGGGCTTTTTTATTTTTTGGTGTGTAAATTTCTTGATACTCACAGTGACAGCTTGGTTGCCATGGTTACTTGTGAGCCAGCCTCCACCTCAGTCTGAGGAGCCAGAGTACGATTTCTGCTCTATACTGGATGTGTCCACATGGGCATTCCCTTAACTCAGCAGAGGCTGTGGGATCTAGTGTCACAAATCAGCATCCAACATTCAGTGTGTTTACAGGGAAAAGGATGTAACAGCATTCCTGATACTTCTGCAGAAACAAAGTGATATCACCCCACCCTCACCAGCCTTTACAAGTTGCTCAAAATTTCTTTCTACATAGTAAATGTTAAATTAATTGTTTTGAGGAAGGTGAGGCTAGATAGATAAGATGTCCACAAATAGCACCAGCTGCTGTCATAAGGGGACTAAATTAAAAAGAAATAAAATTAGTTTTAGCTAGGATATAAAGCAATGAGAGATTTTCAACAACCCGTTGTGCAGGGACTGCATTAAGACAGAGTAAAGGAATCCTTCTCCTAAAGTCCAGTATGGGCACAAGCCTCTTCGTGAAACTGTCACAAGCAAAAAAACGCCCTCAAAAACCCCACCCAACCTCAAACATTTGCAATACTGTCAAAGAATAGAGGAAAGAAACAACTTTATACTCACTTTGAAGGTGGGATTCACGGCACAGGCAGCTGGTCATGACTCACCTCTCTTTCTGACACCACCACGTTCTGCTCAGCACACCCGCCAATACTCTGAATTGAATGGTAGGGAACAGAGATGTACAGCACCATCGAGTGACGCTGCAGCATGGTGGCAGTGGCAGCAGTACTGATCCACAGAATGCTCCAATATGATTTGTATTAGTCCTATCATTTGTGAAAAACAAAGAAAAGAAAATCAAAGTAACCTAAGGAAATGAATGTGAGACTTAAATTTACAGAAAATTCTACAAAACCAGCGAACAGTTTTGACCTGTCCCACTGCACGGTATTACAGTAGAATTTGAAGGTCACAAACAATTTTAGACCATGATTACTGTTTTTAAACATACAAACTCTAGCTTATAATTTAGCAAAGGTAAAACACACTCTTTTGAAAAGGTAAAAAGCACAATGATAAAAAGAAGTCTTCCATTTGTCAGATGCCATTTCACAGCTTACAAACAGGACACTGAAAGATGCAGTGATTTGGCCAAGTTCATAGAGGAATTCATAACAGAGCTGGAGACTGAGACCACAGCATATGATTGTTTTGCTTATATGTGAGCGGCAAGAGCAAAAGCTCCACCTGAAGTGACTTGCAGAAGAGAACAAATAGCAGATCTGTAGTGGAACAAGCACACAGGGAAAATGAATGGCAAAATAGCTTTTAAAAGTGTAACTCAAGAAAGAAGGGCAACAGGTTTCAGGTGTTGATGGGCATCAGCTTTATACAGGGGATTGCTCAAGAATTTCTGAGCAATCTATTTTAGGGAGTACAGCTAACAGAAATAGCAGATCACACAGACTGAACAGGCTTGGTGTGTAGGGGGTTTCAACACCCAAACAAAAGGAAAAATGCAGAACCTAAGCCTAAAGTACTTGACAGACAGGGAAAGATTGTGTATAAAAGGTTTTAGTTTTTCTACATTTAGAACAGAGGAATGTGGGGAAGTTACATACTGTCTACTCCTTCTCATGCTTTAGCTATAGTAACTCACATAATTTATGCTTAACACTAATATAATATTATACATTATACACAGCATATATATATATATATATGTATCATGGGAGAGACAAGAACAAATAAACTCCTACTCACATCACAGAAGAATTTGGAGACTGTGACCACAATTAGGAACCACGGTCTAGACCATTCCAAGTTATCAACAAGAAAGACTATAAACTGGTGTCAATCAGGTTTGAAAGAGCCCGTGTCATAATTTCACTGAAATCTAGAATATAGTCTCCCTCTGAAGAAAATATATTTAGAATACTGGGAGGCAAAACCCAACCCTGGTATATAAATGGGAAAATCTAGTTATTTTATCCTCTCTGTGGGTATTACAAAATGTTTGTTGGCTAAATGGGGTACATTTGTCTAAGAATCTGCTATTCCTAGTATAAAAGCTAAGGTTTTATTTAGGTTTTATTTAAATAAGGTTTTATTTAACTGCAAGGCACAAGTAAAAAAGCCAGCATTTACAGAACAGCAGCTGTAAAAAACCCAGTACTCCAGGTCCAGAAAAACATGAGTTTTCTGAAGGTTATCTTCAAGAAACATTTTGAAATATATATTCAGGACTTAATCCCGAAACCCTGTTCTCCAAATGTTGGTGTAGTGTAAGAACAAAAGACCTGAAGTTTTAATTGGCATGTACTTTAAAGAAGAATTTGACTGCAAAGATATAACAGATAGATACAATGGGGAAAATACCAGAAAACAAACTCCCTGACCTACTTCCACAACAGAAAAAACAGGCACAATGTAGCATTTTTAAAATGCAGGAATATTCCAACAAGGATTTACTCCTGCTTGCAACTATCCTCAATCCAGCTATTGAGCTAGGTGCCGTAAATCTGGGTAGTGTTGTACTGCACGTTTCTACAGTACTCAGATAAAGAAATGAATACGTTTTATTCAGACAAAAGCCACGCCACACATTTATAGGACTGCTGCAGATTTGAGAATTGGATCCAGAGGTGAATAAATACCAGAGCCCGTGACATTCCTTGTGCAGCACAGCTCCACGAGCAGACCAACACATTTAGCCAGTGGCAGTTAAGGACAGGAAGTCAGACAGAGATAAGCAAATCGTTATTTCATAGATTTCCTCTGCCTTGCAGGTTGAAACAGCACCCAGGAGCTGCAGTTAACTTTACAAGGCAGTCCCCATTGCCCCAGGATTTTATCACTTGGTTTGTTAGACTCCGGGACATGGATTTTAATCAGATTCATGATGGACGAGTACCAAGCTTACTGAGTGGAAAAGTGAAACAGCAGCTTTCAGAGTCAGAACTTCTAACTTATCTGTGCCAAATTATTTAAGACCTACATGTTTGCTTCCCCTAGGTTTAACATTCTAGAGGATAGGACAATCCCTGTAATCATTAGGAGACACAACGCTCAGTCTAGCAAAGGTCCCCTCCCTAGTCCTGACTTTCAGTCTCTGATCCAAGGATTATTTCTTGAAACTCCCACTCAATTCCTCTCTCAGACATCATTTCCTTTGTTCTTCCTGGTCCATGAAACGTGGATTTCTTTTACAACCCCACTTCCCAGCACTTTTCTGGGCACTTTTCTGTGAGTCCAAACCACATGGGCTCAAGAGGAAGCCAAACCTTGCTTTCCCGTGGTTTGAGTGGTTGCTCTAACCACTGCTCACTGCAGTGGGCACCCATCAACCTCCTCCCACATTTAAAAAAATAAACCCAAACCAGTTATACAAGTTTTTAAAAAATGAGGTAGAATCTCTGTCATGTAACACTGAGGAAGCTGGCTGAAGTGAGTGAGTGTGCAAACTGTGTGGTGAGGAGAGTTCAGATGGTTACTGGTTGAGCCTCTTCAGCTTTGACATTTATGGCTATGGACCTCATAAGGATCCCTGTAGCCATCATTCTGCAAATGTCTTGTTCAGCTCTGATTTATAGCTTGAGTAAATCAAAGCAAAACAGAGCACTAAAAGGAATTTGTGGGATAATTTACTACAGTTTAGGTTAGGGGTTTTAATAGTTATTTACCTTTATACTTTAGATAAAGATTGTGAGTAGCCAATTACCCAAGGCAGCATGAGTAGCTTTGACAGCTGAGTTCCATACATGAGCTATCCTTAGAAAGTACTGTCTTACTTTCTGATAGAAAATGCTACAGCTAAATATAGAGGCCAGAGCCTATATCTGAAAATGGGGAAAAAATGATCAAGATAATCCACACAGAACATAGCTTCTGAGGATAAAAGCTTCCCAACAGAAGAGGGAGAGATCATTACTGTATACTTCTATAAAGCCAGGGCTAGGTCTTTTGTGGGCTCCATTGAAGCTGTGCCAATTTATACCAGCTGAAAAAAACCCACCTCTAAAGAGTTCATTAAATCCCTGTCTCACTAGTGTATTGCTCCAGGATTTGAACATTTTTTCATCTGAAAGATTTATTTGTCTCTTAATCCAAAATGGTTCCTCAGATTTTAAGACTGGGTATGAAATGTTGGTATTACCTGCACCAGCTCTTTCCCCTGCATTTAAATGCACTGTCCTATTCCCTGCA
>NW_010292726.1:0-20808 GCF_000700745.2 Antrostomus carolinensis | reverse complement strand
ATGTGGTTAGTACAAAGGGACCAGAGGCACAACCTGGAGGAACCTGCTCAGCAGTGCTTTCTACAGCCCCATTTGTTTTTTGGGCTCCTGTGTTGGGCTCTGCTGCCCCTCAGAACAAAAGGCCTTTTATCACTGCCAGGTTGGGTTTTTGCTAAACACATAGTAAAGTCAGATGAATAATTTACACTGAGTTTTGATTGATTTTGTGTCTGTTTCAGTTTGCCAGGGAGCAAGAAACCAATTGCAGTTCCTCATTAGAAATCACTTCTGCTTAATTCCTGCAACTACTTTGAAAGCAACTCAAATTCTAGATGCTCAATCTCAAACATAAGCCTTGTTGATCAGATGCTCCAGCCACAAGGTGTACACCCAGCTGGGTGAGCATACTTTGCATTTTCCTTGTGGCTGGTGCTTCAGCAGTTACAAACTAGGAAGCAATTGTCTGAATCTTTTGCAATACTTAAACGTTTGTTGCTTTTAGACCACTGATAAAAAAGTGTTTAGCATTACAATATAATAGCCCTCAGAAAGCAACCAAAAAAGGGATAAGAACCCTTAGCTCTAGCAAGGGCCACGAATTTCCTTATTTCTAGTCAAATTTCCTTATTTCTTTCTCCAGCCCCTCTTCATCTCCTTAGACCAGTGCCTAATACTCTCCTGTTGATGCCACAGTGTGTCTTGTCAGCCTGCAGTAGCTACAGAAAAGAAAAGCTTTAAAATCCTTTAGGATTAAAGCATCAGGCATTTTTATATATTAGCACACGTTAGCATGAGGCATCAAGCATACGTGGCTGATGACATGGAAACTCCCTGAAGTTATATTGAAATTAGCCTCAATTATTTTGCAGATTATTGTCGTGACAATATACGTTTGCTGAACAGACAGAGTTTGGGGGGAACAGTGTAGTCTAGCACCTGCATTCTCACATCTTGCTCAAAGATCCACCACCACACAAATGCTTTACTGGTGGATATTTAGTATCACAGTTGTAGTTAAGGATATTATATATCCACACTCCAAAGGAATTTTTCTACTTTTGATTTCACATATGGGCCAAATCCAGAAATAATCTTACAATGAAGTTAGGAAGATTGTGGAGATTTGAGACATGGTAAGACAGTACCTAAATATTAAGCCTGCAATTATAAAATACAAGTAATAGTAAACTATTACAGTAATCCTTCCTAGTCTTCAACTCTCCAATTCCTTCTGAGAGATTTAAAAATATATTTCAAGTCAGGGTAATTAAAGGTTGAATATTCTTTTTCATATTTTTCTCTCCACTTTTAGAAGAGGCTAAACCTGCAAGTGAGATGGATGAGATTTTTTTGACACACTTCTGTCCCCTCTTTGATCTCAGCAGGTGCTGCAGGAACTCCACATCTTTGTACATTTTGGAATCTGGATTTACACTGTGTCTTCTGTGTTGTTGGAAGAAGACCTCCCATCCCTGTAGCAAAACCCAGTGTGATGCTTCACAAGCAATGTGCTGCCACCATTGCAGTGCAGCTACCCCAGCACGTTCCTCCTTCAACATCACACATCAGTTCAGCCCAGGGGTTAGAGAGGACTGTACATCTACTCTGTCCTAGAGGAAATTTCCTCCCAAACACTTGAAGTTCACAGTTCAAGTTCAAGGTGATATGATAAATTTTTTTGTCTCTGGAAAGTATCTTCTGATCACCTACTATAGAGATTAATGCATTAAAGACCAATTGTATTCCTCTGCAGATGTCAAACTGACTTTCAAGTATTTATGACATATTATATGCAATATTGCCCAGTCTCAGAAGGCAACAATTTGTGCTACCGTTAGGCAATAAGCTACTGAATTCCACTTGGGGAAAGTTCTGCTGTGCTGAAGCAGAGAGAGGAAAAATAAAAAATTTTAAAAACCATGCTTTTCAAACAAGAAAGAGTTTGACAGATATCCACCAGAAAGCTTTGTCTTTCATATATATTATGACTTGGAATTTTGCTTGGCTTTTCTGTCATTATCTACAATATATTACCCAGGCTGTTCATTGTGGAAAAGTGAAATGCAATACTGGAAAGGTTAGAGACTTCTTCTAACTGTGCCATCCCCATTAGCTTACTATCTGAGGGCTAAACATATATTATAAATAATGCATAACCTAATCCTTCTGTATTTTTTTGAAAAAAAAAAAAAAACAACAAAAAAACCAACCCCCCCCCCAAAAAAAAAACCAACAAAAACCCAAACCAATGTACTACAAAATAATGGGAGAGAAAAGAAACATTCCTGCAAATACATCCAACTACTATAAACTACCTGTTCAATAACTTTTGTGTTACACTGAGCTGAACAAATGATGGTTAGTGAATAATTTAATGAGTTTTGGCAGTTTCTACTCCAGAACTGTCTGTGAATAGTTTAGATTTTCTCCAGCACATTTGTCCTACAAAATTTCTTCTAAATAATTTGTATGAACAATTATTGCTCTTTAGAGCATTTGTGAGCGCTTCACTGTGTCTATGATTAAATTTCAGCTCTTTCAGATAGTTTTAATTGAGTGCATCAATCAAATAGCACAATTTCCTTTTCTTGACATAACCCTATTGACCAAGGATCTTTTTTTCCAATTTGTAATCCATCGCCTAATCCAGAGTGATGATTACTAATCTCCATGATTTGTATACTCAGATTTGGAAGAACATTTAGGGACATGGTAATCTCTAAACTGGTTAATTGCTTTCCTGAATAAAGACAGGTATAACATTAGCTTTAATGAGTCTCTGAATTAATTTTTTTAGGACATCAAAAAGTTACAGTCTTAATTTTAAAAGTTACTGTTCCCATCTGTCCACTTTCTTCACTTCAATTAAAAACCAAGGGACTCAGTGCAAACATTGATCATTAGTTTAAGGTAATATATGCACACATGAAGCTGCTGATGTACAGGCACATATCTGATTCTGCCATCCAATTACAGCACCTCCAATAACTACTTTGTTATGATTCATGATAGCATAGACAGTGGGAGATGCAGAGTTTTAACTCACTACAGCTAAACAGGTGAGAAGTCTCTCATACAAGTAGCTCCTCTGAAATATTCAACCTGATTCAAAACATTCCTCTAATTTAACCATTACTCTTGTAAGGTCCCATTCATCAGGGACAACAGCAGGTCAACAGCTTTTCAAGTGAGTGGGAAGTGCTCGACCCCCCCTTAAATCACGTTTTAGGAATGTAACAGTCTTTGTGCCTGTCCATAGGATACTAAATCCTTTTGAATCTGATGAAAGTCTCTAGGGCAGAGGCTCAGCAGCTGGGAAGCCAGCTGAGAATTGCTCATCGCCATACTACTTTTTCATCAAGTTGCCTCCCAGAGATACCACAACAATCTAGTCCAAAATGTGACAGTATGATAGGTTGAAAGACTGCAAGGTAACAAAGAACTCAGCTTTTATCAATACAAGTAATATAAGATGACTGGAAATTCAATTTGACAAAGGCAGTCTTGGGTCATGGGTCAAGGAAGATGCTTCAGGAAAGGAAAAAACAAATCTTACATTATCTTTAAGATCTGAAATTCTCTCAAGATGAATATTCAGAAGATGTGGCATTAAGTATCTGAAGATGAAAATGAATATTGTTACAATAGCTTTTTAGAGGAGGAGAAATATTTGTTTATATTATCAATATGTATTTCACAAAAATAGGCTACACTCCAACTGGCAAATTCCAACTAATGTTACATTTCTAAAAGCAGGCAGTTTCTGGTGAGCTATTGCAGTGCTCCTAATCTCCCTTCCCCCAGATTCGCTGTTAAGAAATCAAGAACATTTGGAGTATGCAGAATGATAGTGATAGCTGGAAAGGAAAAGGATGTCAAGTTTTTTGTTTGACTTTGGAAATCTTGTGCTCTTTACTTCAATAACTTTGTGAGTCAACATTGAACATAAAAAATTTGGAACGAGCTAAACAGAAGCAGGATACTGAGTTTTCTCCTTTTATGTATGAATTCTGTTAAGGTCAGTAACGACAAAAAATTCTTCAAAGTGTTGCTTAAGTGTAGTAGGCAGAGAGAAATGAGGCAGCAAATGGATACCCACATCAATACTGACTTCTTTGTTGGCACCCTTGGCAATGTGACTGCCCTTGAGATTGAACTAAGACAGTAGAGAGATATAGATATACATACACACATATACATTTGCATTATTTTGCAATTTTCTTGAAGCCAAAGCCAACATCAATTGATGGGCCAGCACAGGTCAGCCTGCAATACTCCTCTCTGATCCATGAGAAGAACCAGTATTTCTTGACCTGTGACCCTGGATATTTTACTGAATATAGCACTCACATTCTAGACATTTTCATCTGAGTAGATTTATAGATCCTTTTCTCAGTTCTACAGAACACGAACAAGTTGAGTGATGTTAATGATGTTCCACGGGTATAATACAATATAAACAAAAGAGGAATAAAGGAAAAAGGAATAAAGAATGCTTTGAGAGTGATCTGTCTGAAAAAAATCCATTATATTTAAATTTTAAAGTCTTAATGGTAATAGAAATTTATAGATCACTATTGCCCATTATGAACAGCTAAGAAAATTACTCAGACATGTGCACATTAATAGGATCTCAATTTTAGTTGACTTTGGTCAATTGTCTCATTGCTCCTTTCAGCTTACATTTTAGTGCATTATTACATCAAGTGTTTCTTATCCGCTATATGTTTGTTATTGTTTCCAATGATGTGTGAAATTGGAGACTGACTGAAATATTCTTCAGTAAACTTGCATTGTTGAAGGATCAAAATATCGACAGCCTGATTTTCTAATTGTGACTCTATCTTGTTTCATGCCTTAGGGTTGTCATTTAAATTTTACTTCAGGATTATGTTATACCATTTATGGCTTTTCTTCAGTAATCCATTGGCTGAAGTTGCCTTTGGACCCTGTTCACTAGAGCTGGCTGAAACTTTTCACATTTAACATTTTCCAACTTAATGTTTTTCACTGAAAAATGTCCCTGTCTTTAAATCTAAACTTTCCCTAGACTTACGCATTTTTTAATGAACTCTTGCAGGAGACAAAACTTAAACTCAAGTGTTTTGTTTAGGAAAAAAAAATTCCTGTTTCTGTTTCTGTCTTACAGGAATGAAAATTAAATGGTTCAATTATTCATTTCAAAGCAGCTCTTCCTTCTAAAGCATGTAAACTACATTTCAGTGGAGGAGAGGAAAAAAAATGGAATATATTTATTGAACTAAAGCAACTGAAAGAAATTAGTATCATAGGGAGGGGTTTTGTTTGTTTGTTTTATGCCTATCTCGGAGCAGACATAATTTTTCAACAAGCTTTGCTGTTCATGCACCAGATGGCTTTATTTTTCCAATACTTCATTTTCCTCGCATACATTTTTCACTGCAAGTATTTTGCACGTGGAAGTAGGATGTGCATGCTTTTTATTAATCTGCTCAACTATACACTAATTCATCCTGGCATCTGATCAAAATTTGGTGAACCAGATGATTCAATGTGTATTCCTAGTAGGGAATAGCAGGAACAGCCAGATTATCCCTATTCAGTAATTATCATAGCTGCAAAAAGATCTATTTGCCAACTTTCAAGAGAATTAAGCTCAATTAATAAATTAAAAATGGGTATCAGCATCTTGCTGAATTCCTGGAGCAATTCCCCATTTAGCAGGCAGCTGATTTTCATACTTCTAAGAATGCAATGAGTTTGCAGGTTAGACAGATAATTTTGGCCAAATTAAGCATTGCAGAGAAACTATTCAGCTTTTGCAATAGAGAGAGATAAGGGCTATTAAAAAGTATAATATCCATACATGTCTGTGTATTTAGTTAACATTTTCAGAACTATCTTTGTTCTCAATCTTTGCATGGAGAGATTGTTTGAAAATAGCTGCAGGAAAGCAAATGCTCTTAAGGTCTTGCAGGTATTCTTAGCATTTATAATGTGTAAAGATATGAGAAACCAGCATGTATACATTAATCCTTTCACATATACTGTTTATTTGAAATCTATTAAATCACATTTTAAATTAAAGGAGAGAGGAATGCAGTATATGTAGTGAAACTGATGGCCCTCACCTAGGAAAAAATTGTCTAAGAAGTAGCCTATTAGTTTTAAAAATACTTTGCAGCCTTTATTTTGGTTGTCTCAGCAAATTAAAATGCTTAATTGCCACTTGGGCTACTTTTCTCTCTAGAGCTCATTAAAAACATCTACTGAAATTCAGTAGATTCAGATTACTGAAAGTAATCTGAAGCCAGGATGCTACAGTACACAACCCACTCCTGGCACAGCTCTTCCTTTTTACTCCACTGAAATTATCCTGAAGGGGCTAAAATAGGTTTCCCAGTGTCCAAAATGGGCTTTTATTCACCATCACGGTCACAAGTACATTTTGCTCTATAGCCTGATTTTAAGAAGAGTTTATTTTCCAATTTCTTTTAAGGAGAATGCTTCCTTTCTCTCTCTCTCATACTTTTTCTTCCTTCTCTTCTTTCCCTTTTGCACCTTTGAACTAAGATTTCTGTGTGTGCAGACTCCTTTTGTCCTCACAGGGAAGCTCTGATCAGCAGCCATAAGGATGCCAATCTGTCAGATTAAACCGATACTAGGGAAATAAAGAACCCCACTCCCAAAAGAGTCAACAAAAAGAAATGGATCTAGCAAGAAAGATCAATATGGCTCTATGCAATGGGAGAAAAATCAAAGGGAAGCAAAACCAGTGCTTCTTTTTGGGGAGTGATCTTGGGGAGAGGCAGGCTCAGGCACAGATTGGTGGCTCCTCAGGAATGTCACCATGCGTATGGCTGTGAGGGTGGCTGAGGTGAAGGGCTGGTGATGGCTGTCTCAAACATGGACAAGAGCCAGCAGGAGCAGCTGAGGGCATCTTATCTTACTCTCTTTCAGTTTTAGGATTTCAGACTCCAAAGCAGGGAGCCTGGGCTGCTGACACCAGCAAATGTGGAAATACTAAGTACATCTTAGTACTGCAAAGTCCCAGTGCCACTCATATTGTTTTCTGCACACAGCTTTAACCAAATCTACTTTAACCAGTTTTTAACTTCCTAGCTCCAAAGTGAAAACATTAGTCGTATGATTCTTTTTTCCTTACAAGACTGAAGCTTTCAGAGATCACATCCCTCTGCTGCTTCTATTATTTCACCCCATTCTGAGACTTCAGCAGATGGTATATTTTGATTTCAGTTGCATTTCTAAAGGATGTTTTGTTTTGAAGATTTATTCCTTGAACCACTGGGGAGGGGAAACCAATATTTTTTCAAGTTGTTTATTACAGTCTGGCCAATAGTTTTATGAATAATCTAAAATTATTGTCTTAATTAAGACAAAATATTACCTGCTCTCCACTTAAAATTGTTTCTACATCCTACTTGCAGGATATATTTCAGGACACGTTTTTGCAGGAGAAGTAACTATTAATGCAATATATTGGAATCCAAAATTATGTTCATAACCACAGAAGTTAAGTAATGTTCTTCTTTTGAGGGTTTTTCATGGAAGTGTTTTGGAGGGAAGTTACAGTTTGGTCAATTTCCCATGAGAAGTTTTAATTTCCTCTAAATATTTCTACCTAAGAGAAAGAGGGAAAAAAAATCATTTTGGTAGGGTTCAATAGAATCCCTTCTTTTTAATTTGCCGGACCCCCTTGACACAGCTGTGCTTAGTCTGGTGTGCCGCAGCACAGTCAGGCTGTGTACTGTCTCTGGTTTCTTTGACACAGTCTAGCAGTTGAGTTTACACTGTGAGAAGTTTTGAATTCCTCTAAAAAAATTTTTTTTCTTACTTTTTCATAACATGCCTTCAATATCCATATTTCTTTAGCATTTTAACCCTTCAATAATAATCCTATTTGCGGGGGAAAAAATGATTATTTTTTTTCATATTGGAATGGGAAAAAAAAATCAAATGTTTGGATATTTCCAGATATAAATCCTAATTCTCTCTCTATGCTCACTACATGAAAACTAAATAACTTATAATTATTTAGCAATGAAAACGAAGTCTTTAAACTGATTATGAGCTAGTTTTCTTTCCTTACATCTATTATCTTTGCATTACTATAATTATGATTGCGTGGAGCTCTAGTCACGGACTGAAAGCCCACCATAGTTCACACTGAAGAGCAAGATGGTTTTTTCATGTTCAACAGTAAGGAGTTTTTAGCAGAAGGAAATATTATAATCAATCACCTAATCCCAAAATCTACATCCTAGGATTTGCCTCTGGCTCTGCAGAAATGTTGCATACCGCTATTGATCTTCTCTAGCATCTTTCTCAACTGACTATAGCAAATGATCTCTCTCCTCACATTTTCACTTGATATATAGAGTTCTAATATAAACCCACAAACTATAAACCTAGTCATAAACAAAGTCTCACATAAAGGACATCAGTCAGAGTAACCTCCTGATAATTGATATTCAGAAAAGTTTCAGGGTAGAAACACAATCTTGCAAAAAAACCTCCCTGAGCTGCAGAAATTCAGACAGCTTTTCCAGAGATCTCCTTTAATGTAGGCAAAAGTCACTCAGCCTTCCATGCCTAGAAAGATTATTATTTTGTGTGTGTGTGAGGGGCTGTTTTTGGTAGTGGGGGAAGGGGCTACAGTCATGGCCCCTATGAGAAGCTTCAAAAATCTCCCCTGGCCCCAAGCCACACCCGCCTCCAGCCCAGGCTGAGCCAATTAGCCTCTTCAAATCCATATTTATGAGGGAAAGAACTGTCTTGAAAAGAAGAAGGTAGAGAGAACCTGGAGGAAAAGCCATTGACCTGAGCAAAAGACGACCATCAGCCTAAACAGAGAGAGAGAGAGAGAGCTTTGTTGCCTGGAGGAGGATGGAGAGGACAGGGAACCTCAGACACCTGGTTCAATAGGCACAGAGTAGAAGAAGGTAAAGGAGGTTCTGCAGCCTTGCCTAGAAGCTCAACGGTGCAGCAGATACCCCACATATAGGCCATGGAGGACTCCATGCTGGAGCAGAAAGCCAAGCCCAAGGGCGGGTGTGACTGTATTGAGACCCCAGAGACACTCAATGCCAGAATGAGTGTGGACCTGCCAGACGCAGGGGTAAGGAGATGCGCTGGACTGGAAGCCTGTCTGCAGCCCATGGATGTCCCTGTGCCAGAGCTGGGAGCTGTGACCTAAGAGGTCCGTGACTCATGGGAAGCCCGCGTTGGAACACAGTTCCTGGCAGTCCACGGGAGGAACTTTCATGCCAGGAAGAGCAGCAGAGGTGAACTGACTGCAACCCCCACCTCCTGTGTCATTTGGGGGGAAAAGGTAGAGAAATCCGGAGCAAAGTGATTTGAGCCTAGGAAGAAGGGAGGTGTGGGGGAAGGTGCTGTAAGATGTGGTTGTTATGTCTCACTGTGCTATGAGGATGATTGGTAACCAATTAAATTGTTCTTTCTTCCCCAAGTTGAGTCTGTTTTGCCTGTGACCATAACTGGTGAGTGAACTGTCCCTGTCCTCATTTTTAATCTGTGACCCCTTTGTTGTGATTCCCTTCTCATCTCACTGGGTGGGGGGAGTGGGTGCAAGACTGCATAGTCTTACCTGTGGGTGAAACCACCACACCATTCCATCTTCTCATTATGGTCTAAGCCATTTAAGGTGCAGAGTTTTCTACACACAGGTACCTCCTCCTTAAGCCAGCTGAGAATTCACTCCTGGTACAAACAAGCTCTGACCTTTGACAGAGCCTTTTGAGCACTACTTCAGCTCAGACTGAATTAAGACAAGGCATGGCATCTCCCATCCCATTACTGGATAAGGGCATGCTTTCAAGTCCTTACAGCACTGGCACATCATTTAAATATGGACCTGGGGAACAGGGTGGTTTTGAAAAAGATGACTCAGATCTTGCTGCCTCAGCATTTCTAACCCTACTTGCCATAAACAAGGGAGAACCTGACTTTAATGAGAACACTTAATACAAAAATCATCACAAGTGCCCATGTTTAACTATCTGATTATATTACTGAGAATTTACTCTATTTTGGAACCACAGTTTGACATTCTCAGAAGACATATCACCTTCATTAAGAGGCAGAGAAAGGCAGAAACTGAGCTTGCAAATGAAATTTAATTTGTCACTGATATGTAAATATAGTAGCAAATACTTAAATTGTGTCACCTGCCTGCTTGCTCTATGACTTTGAGGAAATAGAGCTTTTTAGTGCATGGGAGCCAGGTTTTGCTTTAGTCCTCCCTTGGCCTGTGGTGCAGGAGTTTGTTGTCGTAGTAGCCGATTGATATCAGCATAAAAGAGCATTTATTTAGTATTGGTGAAATAGGAGAGCTGGCCTAAAAAACAATACATCACAAAAGCAGAATGGGCCTTGCAAATATTAATGTTGCTACATTAGCAAGGGTATTTGTACACTGAGCATAAAAAACACCTTAGAGAACTGAATACTTCTGTGTATCTCAAATGCCCAGTAAAGAGGGATCACTTTTGCTCTCATTTTTAACGTCTCTGGTTTCTAGTTTCATGTTTTGAACAGATATCGCACAAGACTACATCACAGGACAAAAATGTGCCTCAAATCTCATTTTAATTTTGCGGTCACTCTTTTGCAGTTTTTTTCGTATGTTCTCCATCTCACAGAACTCATTTCCCCAGCCTGTTGCTGGAGATTGCCTGTCTATAATGAGGCTCAGCCTTCAAAATGTCAAACATAATGAAAAAGAAAAAAGCCATAACAAAATCAGCCGTAGGGACTTGAGAGGGCCTTCTGGTTAAACTTCAGCAAGTCTGCCAGCTCTCCAGCTACAAAGACAAATAGGATCTCTGCCTACATCAGAAGGGGAATTCAACACTACCACAGGATGTGAATAACCCGAGCTGACAGCACGTACACAGCAGAGAGGGCCGTATCTCCAGGTCACTGTCACTCACACAAAATGAGCAACGCCAGCTTGTCAGACTTGGCACCAAAAACAGTAAGAGCCAGAACTGTGAAAATCATCCTGCACAAGGGCATGCTGTTCTGATTTGGGCATTACAGACTCTCTAGATTAAAAAAAGGAAGAAAAAACAGAGTTCTCAAAAATAAGTTTGTGGAAATTCTGTAAATTTTATTCCTGTCCCTTCCTATTACTTTCTCTCCACAGACATACCAAAGAGTTCAAAAGAAACACACATACAGTCCACACCCACCCCGGTCCTTTGCTGGTATTAGCAAAGGAGCAGGTGACAGCAAGCCAGGAGAGACCAGATGTCCCACACGCCCAATGCTCCAGCTTCAGGACTGGCAGCCCACAGCCTCAGGTCCCTGAGGATAGTGCTGCCATCCAGCTGGCAAGTAGGCTATAGAGAGCTCAGTTTACAAGTTCATAAGGATATTTAGGACAGACAATGAGTGGGTAATAGTGTCTTGTGAGAGATGCCAAGAACTTCACAATGAACGCTGGTGGTACGTAGGCTGACTGAAGAACCTCCCACTTTCTCAGTTCTACTGAACATGAACAAGTCTAGTGTAAAGCCTTACCCTTCTTAGCCTTAGCAGGTGGTTTTGAAGAGGACTGAAACAAACAGTCTGGTATGGTTACTTTTCTTTCCATCGTTTCCTTCATACCTCTGTGCCATGAACACAAATGGGAATGGAAAGTAAATGGCTCATTACTGCTTATGTTTGGGGCAGAATACTGAAGATTATCCAGGAGTACAGGCAGCTTTAAATACTCATGAGTGTCTTATCACCTCCAGTACAGAATGTCCTCGTGTGAGTGCCATGCTATTCAATACATAAGGATTAACTTGCTAAGACATAAATGGGTACTGAGTGGAGCAAAAAGCCTTTGAGAGAGGAGGAGATGCTGAGGAGCTACACAACTGCAAGACACTTTGGGTGTGAGCACCGAAGTGGCTCTGAAGGATGAAAACACAGTGAACACAACAAAACACAGGCTGACAGAAGAGAAGCCCAGTGATTAATAGGATGTGATGTACACTTGATTGATTTTAGTGCACTTTTCACAAATTATCTTAATTTTACATTAATCATCAACACATTCAGCTTGACCAGAAAAGTATTATTTGTATTACTTATTATGAAGGAGGAATTTTTCCAAAGGAAAGCTAATTTTACATGTAACCCATCATTTGCAATTGGCCCAGTGTCTCTACCTTTTGCAGATACAACTAGCAGTAAACTGCAAGGAAAGGAGCCTCCTCTTATACCTTCTAGTATAAGCTATGAGTGCTCAGCAACACTGACTTCCTAACTCTTTGCCATCCACCCAACTGCAAACAGCTGGCTTGCGGAAAGTTAGTATGTGCTTATGCACACGTAAATTAAAACAATGTCTTGAACTTAGTTTTAAGTACCATAGGAAGACTTCACAAGAAAAATAATTTAACTGGGAATTGAGAAAGAATCCATTGCTACAAAAACTCCCTTGAAAGCCAGTATCTAATGGCACTGTGTAAAATACCCCTGGGTTCCCTCCTGATGTTCCTGTACTCAGTTATTGACCTGGATCAATGATTTATAAGCAGCTGAACTGTGCTAACATTTCCTTCTATATTATTAAAAAAATATTTAAAAAATAGTGTGGATCAGTAGGAGTAGCATATGTAGCAAGTGCTAAAACTGCTCAAGGGAAAGAAAGTGTTTGTCTGTTTGTCTCATTGTGAAAAGAGAATACTTCTGTAGAAGTGCAGAGAAGTTCCTGGAATGATTCACTTCAACAACAGCCTCCCCAGTCTCTGCTAAAAAAGAAAAAAAAAGCTAGTATCACACACACACACAAAGGGAAAAATCTGAATGTGTCAATTATACGGATGTTAAAATGGTCAATATTTTAACTGCAGTTAAATCACAACTGACAGTTTATCTGGTCTAAACAAAAACTGAAAAGATACCATGGTGGAGAGAGAGGATCATTATTTTTAGCCACAGTGTTCTTGGCTGTAAGTGCCATAGCCTTGCTGTAAGTGCCTCACATCACAGATTCAGGTAGACAAAGACTGTACAACACAGCAAGAATGGAAACATCTCCACATCCAGATGAAAGGAGAGTTCCTCTGGGCAGAGCTGCAGCACATCCAAACACAACCAAGGTGCTGGCTTTCCTGCCAGATAAGGGTTGGACAAAAGGGTGGTGGAGACAGGACAGCCCCACCACCAAACCCCGGGGGTCTGGTGCACTATGACCCACTCAGAAGACCTCAGGGCAGTGCAAGGCACCTGTTGCTGCTCAACTCTTTAACTTAAATGGGAAGAAAAGGTGACAATCTAATGCTAGTGAGCATGCAAGAGATTGATTGCTGGATTTAGCAGGGCCAAGATTTCATGGCATTTTCCTCATTAGAGAACAAATGTGCCCAAAGCTCTAGCATTTTCTGATATGCTGATAATTTTCTGGGTACTCTGATATTTTAAACACCACTTCTAGAAACACTTACACTTGAGGTAATTCAGATGACAATAAAACTACATCTATTCATGCCAGCTGAAAAGCTAGTCCCATAAACAACATCAAGATAGATTACAGCTTGCAGTGAATTATGTATTCAGTGGATATATTTAAAATATTAAGAATAAAATGGTGATTTTTAATTTTTTTCAATAAGTAACATTATGTAAAGGATATTTTTGCTGCCATTGCTTGCATATGTTCTTGGAACAAGTAAACAGCATTTGATGCTCCATTACAGAGCAAAATGAGAGACTAAAAAGCTTTTCATGCTGTAGCACAAGAGTTTCAAGCAGTTTTTTTAATATTAAAAATTTTTCAATTTTATATGCAAGGTGTCCCCCCTCAAGTAATTAAGTCTACAGAGACTGCCAATAGCTTCTAATGCACATAAGTATTAGCAGTGGTACAAAATGGAAAGAAAAATAGGTCATTTTACCCTTTATGAGATACACAGTGGTTTATTAATAATGTCAAAGGTAAGCAAGTTCAGGCGATGTCACTTTCTACTAACAGTCAAACATCTCCACTTTATGGAGTTGGAAACCTTACTTTAAAATTCTAACATGCCTCTGGAATATTTAACGTGTTTACACCGTCAAATGATAACAGCGTGTCTTCAGGTGGCTTGCCAGTGTCTGCAACACTGCCTTGTAGTAACTTTAAACATTAGCTAATCAAAGCCTTTCCTGAATTAATTGTTGATGTACTGATCGGTACTGTACGGTTTTACCTGAACAAATTTGTTACTTCTAGGAAAAAAAAATAATGCTTTACAATGGAGGAAAACATTAAGCAGGAAAAGAACTTTCCTGTTTGAAAACAATTATTTCCAGATGGGAAAAAGGCAAATAGATTTGCCTGTACACAATTTTTAAAAAGGCTCTCAGAAGAATGGTGTTCAGGTTAAAAATGGATGAAAAACTTGGAGAAGGTTCCTATTTTCAGAGGAATATTTATTATTTTTACTCGAATGAATCATTAGAACCATGGCCTGTCAAACTGGCCTTTCATTTTGAGAAACCAACCTTCACATTCATAATTTTCCTCCTGTAAGGGGAACCTCTCCTGATTCTCACTGGTTAAAGAGTACCACAGCTCTTGCTGGCAATTATTATTGTGCAATGGCAGCAATTAAATGAATAACTGTATTCTATAACTACGATATGAACATTTTAGCTTTAAAAACTACTTGCAGCTCAGGAGTATTAAACAAATACAAATGACAGCGACAGGAAAAGGAACAGAACAAAAGTTGAAGTGAAAAATGGCTCAAGGGACTTTTCAAGACATGAGGTTTTCAAACTGATGTTATTTTCTTTTTTTTTAACCTCTGATACAACCTAGTAGTAACTCATGCTCAATAAAGACACCCCAAAGGGTTTCACTGTTCTTGTACAGAGCAAAATACATTTCACCATACTTCTCAAGACCAAAACAAATTTCTTTCATGTTGTATAATCACAATGAAAAAAGAAAATAGAAAGGAGGAGTTATTTTAGGTGTAACTGCATGTGTGACATACATATCAACACTGGCAATTTCACTGGCAAGAATGAAATTTCATATTGGAGAGACTGCAGAATTCCGGTATCTACTTCAAATATGGATGGCTAAATTAAACCTTCAATTTCCAGTGACTGTGCCTCCATCTCAAATAAAAGCCAGAGTATTCCCACGGTACACTTTTCCAACAGTCAGCTAGCTGTCTTCTTACTACACAATGTGCAGTTTCACCCTGGGAATAGGTTTGCGGACTTGAACTTCTAGGCAGGCCTTTGCTTGTGAGACAAAGGAGCATTCTAGCATGAGTTATCTCCCACTCCAGAAGGTGCTCCTATAGGTTAAGGTACCTCTTAATCCACTCTGAGATTGCTGAAATTGATTTTTAGATACATATTTTCTATGTCAGCAAGATGTATTTTGACCACTGTTTTTGTTTGCATTTTTTCCCCTGTATTTTTTAAATGCAAATTCTTTTATTCCAGAGTGCTACTGTTGCATCTATTGTAAATGGCTGTAGAGTTTGTTTGCATCACAAAACCAACAGTAAAAACAACAACATCAAGATTATTGAATAAATTTGTTTTGACTTCTGTTTTGAAAGCACTCTAGAATAAAAGCACAGAGGTGGGATTTGCTGAAAGTAATTAACATTCTGTTTTTAATAAAGATTTAGAGGTTTTGGGTAATAGGAAATCCATGGTGCAAACATTCCTTAAAGAGTTATGAGGACTTTCATAAGGGCAGTTAATGACAAAACAAGGGGAAATGGGTTTAAGCTGAAAGAGGGGAGGTTTAGATTAGATATTAGGAAGAAGTTCTTCACTGTGAGGGTGGTCAGACACTGGAACAGGTTGCCCAAGGAAGCTGTGGATGCCCCCTCCCTGGAAGTGTTCAAGGCCAGGCTGGATGAGGCTTTGAGCAACCTGGTCTAGTGGAAGGTGTCCCTGCTGATGGCAGGGGGGTTGGAACTGGATGATCTTTAAGGTCCCTTCCAATCCCAACCATTCTATGATTCTATGATTTGGGGTTCATCTACAGCAGGTAGGGAATCCCACACTGAAAAATGTAACAGATGTTTGATTACACAGAACTGTGGATGAGAAAAAGGATATGGTATTATTATCAGTTTAATTTAATGTTTTCACAAATTTCTCCACTACATTTCAAGACATGCAATGATTTTCTGAATAAAAGTTTATTGTTTTCTGTCCTCTGAAATATATCTTTGTTACTGCTTAGTGAAAAAGAACGGTCCCCCTACAGAATTGCTTAGCCACAAATTTTTTATACATTCAATTCCAATTTTTTGTCTCTATCAATTGCACAAAACCAGCAGCTAAAAAGATTATTTGAAATAAGGTTTTTTGGAAGAAATTTAGTAAATCTGTAAACAACAATAAACTGTGAGCTGTGTGATTCTCTTATTATTTTAACCGCAACACATAAGGCCTAGTTTTATGGAAAATACACCTGATGTGTCACACAGCCTAACAGACTGGTTGGAGGGACACACGATTTATAAATGCTAGAGATGGCAAGTGATATTAGACTGGACCTACACTGAAGATGCAATTCTGCTTTAAGTTTTGCAGAACTGAGATAATGAAGTACAGAAGAAGCATACTTAGAAAAGCTCAATAAAGAACAAATGTCTCTGAAAATTCAGCCTTGTATGTAAACATCAGTACTTTAAGCTAAACATTTCCAAAACCAATTTAATCTACTTTTTAAATAGTTAATTTCCTTGGCACAATTTGATTAGGTTTTAAATGCACTGCAAAGGCTGTACATGACTTTTTTTTTTTTTAATATTTATGTGACCTTTACCAGGAAAAGTATATGTAAGAATAGTTTTCTATAGCTAGTCAAATACTGGTCAGCTTTCCTTAATGAAAAAGCTACTACCTAGTGTAATATTTTATTATTATTATTATTATTTTTAGAAAAAGCCTATTTAAGACTGAGAGAGGGAATTACTATTTAAGGTAGGAAAAGAAAGGAGTTGCACCTGCATTTAAGTGCCTTTAGTCCATAATAACAGTAATTAATTTCCTGACCTGGTCAGCTGAATGGGGAAAGAGAAGAAACTTTCCAAGAGAGTGAGAGTGTGAGTAGACATAATCACAGAATTGCCTAGATTGGAAAAGATCTTTAAGATCATCCAGTCCAATCATTAACCTCACACTGACAAGCTGCTGACTAACCCACGTCCCTCAGCACTATGTCTACACAACTCTTCAATCCCTCCAGGGATGGGGACTCCACCACTGCCCTGGGCAACCCCTTCCAATGCCTGAGAAACCTTTCAGGAAAGAAATTCTTCCTCAGATCCAATCTCAACTGCCCTGGGCACAACTGGAGGCCATTTCCTCTTGTTCTGTCACTCGTTTCTTGGTTGAACAGACCGACCCCCACCTCGCTACACCTCCTTTCAGGTACCTCTAGACAGCAATAAGGTCTCCCCTCAGCCTCCTTTTCTCCAGGGATATACTTAACAAAAGTATTCCTCTCCAGGGAACACTTAACAAAACAGGGGGGAAAATGCTATGAAAGCTTGAACTTCTGAGCGAAACTTGCAAAATAGAATAAATCTTTGTTATCAGTATAATAAAGAAGCATAATTCAAGAAACCATGCAATGTGGAAGGAAAAACTACGGGGTTTTTATCTAGCAAATAAAATATTTAAAATATTTCTCATTCACCAGGTGGGGAGCAAGGCCTGTCTGGTTAGGTGTCTGGCACATGTGGTGCCCTCAGTAACACAAAATTCCTGTTTTCTCCATACATTTTTTAGGTTCCATCCTCAGTCTGGAATGCCTTGGTGATTTGGAGAGGTGATGAGGTTACATTCCTGTTATTCCAAGAAAGGGAATCAATACTAATTCACTTGGCTTTATTTTATAAGTGGCTAAAGAGATGTAAGATCAACCTTCCTGCGTGTGTAAAAATATTAATAAGAATTGGTTCAAGGTAACCCACCCAGCAAGATCTATTTGCTAAAGAAAATTAATTATTAATCAGGAGCTTTCTCATTTTAAAGTGACAATTTTAAAATAAAGGAAAAATATAGCCTGGAGAATGGTATCAAACCCAGACCCTACTGAAGTCATGTGAGAAAATAAAAGTATATAGCATAGGTTTTGTGACCTGAAACAGGTAGTGAAGGAAAAAATAATTCAAAACAGAACCATCTCAAACTCTGAAGAAGTTTAAATCCTCTTTGAAAACTGGGCTCTTCTTTATTGAACACCTGAACTGAAACTTTGGGCTTGCATATACTTCTATGGAGTAAACATGTTACCAAGAGAAAAATAGAGGAAAATTCCTTTAACGATAGTATGAGAATTGGACTCCAACACACTGCATACAGACAAGTGACAAGTCACCTGACTTGTGAAATACACTTGACAGGTTACATATTTCAGATCAAAGGGCCATGGCTGGATGGAATAATACTCTCTATTTGCAGAAATATGTACTTTACTTCCTTGGTTTCCTCTCTGAAGATCTCCAAGGGCTAAGCACTTAATAGTGAATAACCTTTCCTGGAAACTCTTTGTTAATTGGTACAAGAGTCATGGAGAGAGACAACCTGAACTACAGAAGAAGGTAACACCCTTTATCTGCAGTCTCCAAGTTAGTCTTATTTCTAAATCCATTGGAAATCCATCAGTTTGCTTACCTGTAGAGCAAATTATTTTACCATGAATACTTCTAAAAGACAACTCCTCTAATGCTGCAGCCAGTGAAACCAGCATTTGAACTACAGATCAATTCAAGCCATGATTTTCAGGCTATTTTGCTCAGCATTAAGCAAAACCCTTGTTGCAGTAATGTCCACTTCTCTCCTGCCCCACCCTCCAAAGCTGTTCTACAATGTTCTTTCTTCAAACCCCATCACCTGCAGTTTTATCAAGGACAGAGTCTTTTAGACAGAGGTTTCAGCTGGCTTAAGCTGTCGAGTTCCCCAGGATAAGAAATCAATAACCATTTAATATTTAAGCACCTTACAAGCAACAAATGAGCTCTAGATGTGTCAGCGGTGTTCCAGGCTACAGAGAATTTTTGAAAATCAAAATGCTAGAACTAGCAAGGTATTAGCATGTATTATTCTTATCTCTATTTGAGGACCAAGTATCTCACTTACAGGATAAATACTGTTAATGATGTCTTCCAATGTTCACTTTTTTCCCCTGCCAAGTGCAACCTATTTTGGTCTGGGTGAAGTAAGTCTGATTTGTGGCAGATCATCAACAATATGGCTTTAAGAGAGACACAACTCAGAAGTCAACCAAAGCCTGAGTGGCAAGTGCTTCAATTACCTCTTCCAGGAAAGGAGGTATTTTTGATCAATTAATCCCCAGCAGGTGATCCATATCTGTTTTATTCTCAAGACACATTTTGCTGTGGGTTAGCTCCTGAGAATGTCTTTCATGACTCCACTGAAACAGAGCACTTAAAAGAGCGTTTATGTGCCAACAATCTAAATGCAGCAAGATGTTATGGACGCCTTGGGAGTTTAGCACTAAGAAACCACATACTACATAATAATAGAATCTACACAGAGAGAGATAGAGACTACAAGCAATATGCCTTCACTCACATATAGCCTTTGGTCTCAGAAGCATCACTAGCACTAGCTGAAAAGACAGCGCAAAGTGCAGGTTAGGTAGGAAAAAGAGCTCAAGCAAACACCTATACTGACCCCAACTTAAGGGCCTTCCTCTGCATCTACGTATATGCATTGAAACAGTGATATGAACAAGTGGTTTCCAAATACATTTTGCACTTCCAGTTAGTAGTTGAGAAGTAATCTGTGTAGGAACAGGTCAAATAAGTACATGTGTGTGCACATATATATATATATATATAATTCCCGTCTGAAATATTTTAAGATCATGGAGAAATTTGGCAGAATAGATATATTTTCACATGTATACGGGAAGGCAAAAAGCAAAATAATCCCTACTCTGATAAGCAGTGTGAATACTTCAACAGTGAACACATTCTTAAGTTTTAAGGGAAATCAATATGTTATTTATTCCAAGCTTTTAAGAAGAGGTAAGAAACCTGAAATCAGGATTGTCTGGAGATAAAGAGCGTGGGTCCTTGTAATCCTCAGCTTGCCTTTTTATCCTGAGAAAATGGCCTTATTTGTTGCAGGTAGTTGGCTGCTCCATGAACATCACTAATCTATTGGCTGTGCGAACGATCAGTAATGTCTGCATTCACAAGCAATGCCCTTTCTCTGAAAACTCCCATTGTGAATTATTTTTGTCACGTACCAGTGCAACAAAGATACTGCTGCAACACAATATACTAATTGGCATTGTCCTTTCCTGGGTGATAATTTTGTTTATTTTGCTGTGTTCTCCTCATAGCAAAACACAATTGAATTGAGAGTAAAGAAAACAGTCAGCTATGATCCCCTGATGATTTCTGCATGTCTCCCTAATTTGTTTTTTCTGTAATTTCTCACTACCTAGATACTTGGCAATGAGCTACTCGGAGCATTTGCTCTAAGATAAACTCTGTTTGATATTTGCCTAAGAAAAAAACCTTTTAATTCTTATGAACTCTTGATTTTTAAAATTACTTGATGACTTTGAACAAGTATTTGTCAGCTTTGAGCAGCTCCAGAACTGATTATCTTGCTCACAATTGCAGAGGATTGGGCACTTCCTATTTACTCTACAACAGGATGGATTTTCCCAGTTGTAAAAGCAAAGCAATCCCAGTGATTCCTCTGGGGCTCTGAGGATGTGGTATGATCTTCCAGGGCAGGTGAAATGGCAGCTTTATTTAGCTCTTACAGGAGTTCATAGAATCATAGAGTCATAGAATGGTT
>NW_010292725.1:0-6624 GCF_000700745.2 Antrostomus carolinensis | reverse complement strand
TCCAATCCCTGACATCCTGTGACTCTGTGTGGTGACTTACCCATTTATTGAAGAAGGAAACAAAGCCGTATCCTTTCGATTTCCCCGTCGCCATGTCCTTAACCACACGCGCGTCTCTAAAAAAGCAGAAACAAGAGCAGGTTCAGTGCCTTCACCGCACGATCTGTTCCTAAAAACGACAACTCGAGTCACACCTACAGCTTATTTTCACGTTTCAACCTTTACTAACATCAACTGTTTATTGCACCAGCAACAACACAGTCAAAGCAAAAGGCTGCTTCTTTTTTTTTTTTTTTTCTAAACAAGAACTTTACTAAATGCTTTGCAAAATTAAAAAGAAAAAAACCAAACTTAATTGTGTAAACATGCAAATCAAAAGCTTCTCTAAACAAACGTAGGTACTTTTCCCCCGCTTCCAAATGCTTTTTACAGACTGTTAAAAGACACAAAGCATGGTCAAAGCAGCTATTCAAAAGAATCAACTTAAAAGCACGGAGCTGACTAAAACATGAGCTGAATGGCTTTCTTTAACCATGCAATTTTATTTTGTTGCCAACACATTCTACCTACTCATCCATATATTAAATAGATAAAAAAAAAAGAAAAGGAAAAAAAAAAGATAGGAATTAAAAGGCATACGTCGCCTGTTAACCGAATTCTTTAATTTTCTCAGGTCAATTCGTTACCCCCTTTTTGGACTGTGGGCAGCTGTAAATTTTGAGAGATTGACATGTTCAGAAATTATTGAAGTAAAAGAAAAACACTGCAACATTCACGTCTTTATAAAAAGAAACTACATATTCACACATCATTCCAACTGCATTTGTACAACAGCAATCATACAGGATTGATTGGAAACTACAAGATTATATATATATATATTAAAAAAATAATAATAATAATAATAAAAAAAATAAGATAAAATTTATAAAAGGAAATAAGAAAACTACAACGTTTGTCCACTGTGAACTGTAGCTTGTAGTTAGCCTTGGCAATTCTGTCCATTCTTCAGAGACACTCTGCAAAATAACCAGAGCCCTATTATTTGAGATTTGAGTTATAAAAGAGAACCCAGCTAACAAGAGCTAAACCCCACTGGTGGAACGCCATTCGCCAGCGTTTTCTCAGGCAATTTGCGTACGAGTTGGTCGAGGGGTGAGATGTTCTCAACCTACAGGCCACCCTCTTCCTCCCCACTTTCACCCCACACGTACAGGCAATTCAAAGAACAGAAACAACGACAGAAAACCAGTCAGAAAGTCATGCAATGTGATTTATGGCTGGATAAAATTATGAGGTTGTGAGAAACTAACATTAATTTAGTGTTAATTCAGCGTTCCAAGACTGGTGAAAAAAGTTACGGTGAAGGTTCGTTACGCTCAGGTTTTTTGGGGTTTTTTTTTTGCTTGTTTGTTTGTTTTTTGGGGGTTTTTTGTTTGTTTTGGGGTTTTTTTTAAAGCCTTTACAGTAACTTCAAGTGCTGCGTCATCACCTGAATTCTGGCACACATCAGCCCTCAGCGCTGCCACCATCACCCAGGGCCTGAGGAAAATACCTCTCCCAAAGCTACAGTGGAAATGTTCTTTCTTTCCTCTTTGTCACATCCCACCTCCCCATTTTTTTTCTTTCTTTCCCCCTTTCCTGGGTTGAAAGTCAGATTTTGGGTAATATGTTACAAATTGCCTGAGAAGAACCACTTTGGTTAAGCTTCCATGGGTTTGCTCTGAAAAGCCTATATAGAGGGAAAGGGGGAAAAACTCATCTCTACTTACCCTCAAGTGAAAACTTTGAAAATAAAAGACTTGAGAACAAGTGAAAACATGCAGACAGCAAGCAGAAAAGGAAACCACAATGAAAGTGTGTTTTTACAGTGATTAAAAAAAAAAAAACAACCCAGATGTAAAGAATTACCAGAAGGAATTTTATGTGCTAATCATGCAGTAGTTCAACTTCGGTGTCATAAAAAAAAAAAGAGCTCAGTTTAGCACCAATGAAGATAATGATAAAAAAAAAGAGTAATAATCAGGAAATATTCCATTAGCACCACATTTCCTGAAACTAGGCACTGATGAAAAACATCAAGTAAAGTCAAATAAGTTCATTTGACCACCGAAGAGGCAGTAGCAATATTTTTTCAAGTTGAATTTAAACAAGTAGAAAATCGAGGTCCCTTCGGCTTTATTTAACCCCTCGGTTTTGAGCTCCAAACAATTATGACGGGGACAATTCTCAATCTATGACTTTTGCAGGAGGAAAAGAATCAAGTTTTGGTTTGGCCAGTGGGGTTTGAGCCAGGGCAAACCACCAGTTTTCCATCTCTTAGCTCTGTGGCTGAGCACCGAGTGCCCCAAACGCCAGAGCATCGCTCCCCCTTCCCTGTCACCACCACCACGCTGCAAAAAACTCTGCGTCCAAAAAGCTCTTCTAGAAAAGATGGGACCACGGGCACAGCCCCAGAAATACGGACTGTGGACTGACATTCACTGTGATTTTATACTCCCCCAGCTGACATCAGGCATTATTGTTTGCTCCTGGATCAGGAGGGAGGGGGTTTGGTTTTTTTGGGGGGTGGTTTGTGAACTGTCACCTCAGAAACCCAGCGCTGACTTGCTGAGGGGAAACTCACGGTCCCACCAACGTGGCCATCTACTCCTGCTTCCCTTCCACGCTCATTCCAGCAATTCCTTCCTCATTTATTCCTCAATCCTGAGTACTTTAGAGTCCCTCATCCCTTCCATCCAGATCACATTTGGCCAGAGGATAAGCTGACTCTCCTTAGGAGTCCGACCCTCTGCGTTTCCCAGATGATAATTACAAAAGATTTAGTCAAGCGTTGTCTGAAGCAAGTCACATTCAGATCATATTTCTTTTGAAATTTAATTTTAAACCTTAAACCTTTATTTTAAACCTTATCATAAGAGGAAATCAAGCTGGCATTAAAAGAGTAAAACGCTGGACTCTGAGAAGGGGGGGAAAAAAAAAATAATACAAACAAAAGCCAAACTTACTTTCCATTAAATGCTTCACTACACAACACTCCAAAGCACTCTATGTTCTCTTACATCACCATCAAGAAACGTCAATGTCCAGTACAGACAACACTACAAGGAAAATTAATGGTTTACGTTTGGAGGATGGAATGAACGAACCGCTCCTTACTCTTTGCTACACCCTAAATACAACGAAGCGACAGCGGAGAGCGGCGAGCACCGATCCCCGGTTCTTACAGCATTGCTCTGCACTGTTAAAAAAAGTTCAGTTTGGGGGAAATGGGATTTTAAGTGCAAAAAAAACCAAAACCAACAAAAAAAAATTGGCTACTGGTGGCCAGCACAGCACGGCTACCAAAAAACTCCAAAGCCTCTCAAGGTGTGAATGTGTAAATGGACTCGGTCACAAACTACAGCGGGCTGGTGATGTGATTGCTGAGGAGGCCGGTGAAATGCAAACCCCAGGTTTTAGGAGTCGGTTTTTATCAGTGTTGCTTTGCCAAAAGGAGGCAAGGAGTATAAAACCAAAGCAAGGTGGATGCCACTTTTCTAGGAAAGCAGAATAAACGACTATAAAAGAATGGGGTCACACATCCCCTGCGCTGAACGCCCGACCGCTCGGGCGCCAGCCGCTGTAGGAACAGATCAATGTCCCTTCCTGCACTGTGACAACGCTGGGTTTTACTTACTGAAGCATAAGGCTGCCTCCACTTAAAGAGAAATTCACTTCTAATTTATTTGCCTGAAGAAATTACTTACGATATCCTTCCAAACGGTGCAAACGCTGCTTTTATATCCTCGGTGGTGATTTCTGGACTGAGGTCTCCGACAAAGACGTGGAAATGATCTTTTTGGGGAAAGAGAGAAAAAAGGATCTTAATGTTGGAAGGTGATTCGGGAACGCTCGGGTGCACAGAGCACAGCACCCTCACAGGGCACAGCACCCTCACAGAGCACAGGGATCTCACAGAGCACAGGGATCTCACAGAGCACAGGGATCTCAAAGAGCATGGCTTTCCAGCTATTATCAAAAATTACTGAGTTTTTTTTCATCCTACTACCAGGACGACAAGGTTTTATTATAATTATTATATAAATTATATAAATATTATATGTTTACTGCTGTTCCTAACAGATCCTTTGCTTGGCAGAGCTACAGAGTCATAGAATCATAGAATGGTTTGGGTTGGAAGGGACCTTCAAGCTCATCCCAACCCCCCTGCCAGCAGCAGGGACACCTTCCACTAGACCAGGTTGCTCAAAGCCTCATCAACCTGGCCTTCAACACTTCCAGGGAGGAGCAGTCACAACTTTCTGATGTCACAGGGAAGTCTTTCCATAAAAAACAAATTAAAAATGAATAAAACCCCAGGTACAGCTTCAGGTGGTTAGTGAACACCCTTGAGAGATTTCATTTGATGCTAAAGAAGATCCAATCGCCTTGTGAACGCTGTGCATCGAAAAGGAAACTACCCAATGACAAAGTCTGGATTTGTTCTTATTAACACAAACACATGAAATAATATCTTTGGATTACAAGTAAAGCATTACTGCAGATAAATGTACAATGTTAAATGTTTATGTTTAAAAACTACCTGTATGAATCAAACAGACACTCAGAGCATCAGGGACACTTACTGCTGGTGTCTTTCTTCTGGCTGCTGGGAGTCGTCGCCCAGTTCACTTTGACCTCCTGCAAAAGTCAGTCGCTGACGTTAGATCAAGCAAATCCCAACTAAGCACTTCATTCTGTCGCTACAGAGGGGTCAGATGTGGAAGTTTGGGGTGACAGCTCAAGTTTAAAATGTGTTTCTTGGGAGAGGGTTTGTTCTTCCAAATTGTGTTCCACAGGTTAAGAGCAAAGGTGGGAAACAGACTCAGTGTGGGAGTTTGGTTTGGCTGGACTGCTTTTTTTTTACAGGGGTGGGGAGTGAAGGATCTTGTCCTGATAAGGTCATCAGAGTTAAAATACTTGTTACAGCCACTGTCTCTGATCCCTCCCCAGTTCTACACCCTCACCTCCCTCTGCATTCTGCCTCTGATCCCTCCCCAGTTCTACACCCTCACCTCCCTCTGCATTCTGTCTCTGATCCCTCCCCAGTTCTACACCCTCACCTCCCTCTGCATTCTTCCTACAACCATCTAAACAGCAATTTTTGTTAGTCATGTCACCAAAAAACCCTCCATCCCAACAAAGTGCCTCACATTTGCAGCGTTTCCACTTCATCTCAAGTGATATTTCACCCTATTCCACCCGCACCACCTGAGATACAGCCTGATTTCCAACTCCAACTCACCCTGTAGACATGACAGCTTACCTTACCCATTATCTTCCGGCCATTCATGGCAGCCAGCGCCGCAGCCGCATGCCGGTGCTCGTAGAATTCCACAAAACAGTAGGGATCATTTCCAGCTGTCTGGTGAAAAGAAGCAAACAAAAGATTATTGACACAATCCTCTTCAAACCATACCCTTTCTATCATACTCGGCTCTTTAGGCCCTACACCTGTCTCAAAACACACAGGTTTTTTTACTCTGCGCTCAGACCACACACTAAAAAGGCTCCAGGACGTTTCAGTTCTGCTTTAAAAAGGTAAAAACAGGGCAAAAAAATCTTTTCCAGTCTCATCTACGATGCCCACATATATTAATCTCTTCACTCCCTTTCACAATATCCACCCATCCTTAAATTTCACAGCAGACACGAGGCAGAAACAATGCCCAAAGGACATCCAGATTTATTACACCCCTTTAACGTCGTCATGCTGTGTTTGCTGTGAAATTCTGAAACACCCAAGTACGGCCCAAAGCCACGAGAAACATGAAAATCATTGAGAAATGTGGCTCTTACATCCATGATCATTTTGCAGTTCTTGCATGGTCCGATCTGGCTGAACAGCTGGAGGATGAGAGCTTCGGTCACATCTCTTGACAGGTTCCCCACGTACCTGTAGGATGAAATACAAATTTACAAGCCATCCTGATGCTGTTTGTTGGTGACAGGGGGCAGTAATAGCACCTGTGCTGGAACCAGCGCCTGGTCCTTGACCTGCTCCCTGTGGCGGGCGAGGGGCCCAGGCATCTCCTCTGCCGGGACAGCTCAGTCAAATTTCAAGTTAAATTAGACCTGCTCATTAACCAAGTAAAGGAGAAAAACTTCTGCCATCTCCCCACAACTCCAAACCTGTCTGCAGAAACACCAGCAGTTGCATTCCCAAACAAAACATGGATGGATGTACTAGAAATGGTGCAAAAGGAGTTTCACATTAGATTTGAAGAGCTTCATCTCCATGAACAGGACACACAGCTTTTCCAGAACCCATTTTCTGTTGACATTGAAACTGTTGATCCGATTTACCAAATGGAATTGGCCAAACTACAGACTTGTGACTCGCTGAAAGATGCATTCACATCAAGCAGTCTTACTAATTTCTATGCACCTCTCCCCTCAGAGACATACCATCATCTCAGGAACCATGCACTTGAAATTACAACCGTCCTTGGCAGCACCTGTGTCTGTGAGCAGATGTTTTCCTGAAGGAAACATCTGAAATGTCCAATCAGACCCAGACTAACTGGTGAACACTGGCACCACTTGCTGTGACTGCAGTGACAAATCATAGAATGGTTTGGG
>NW_010292724.1:4324-4565 GCF_000700745.2 Antrostomus carolinensis | reverse complement strand
GCTAACCCTGCCAGATGCCACCTTCAACCCCGGTTCCAACGGCCTCTTGTCACCTCACGATCCTCTTCTCCACATCAAACCCAGTCAAACCAGTGTCCCCTCCTCACTGGGATTCGATCGTCTCAGCGGTGGAAGTGTCTTAGGATCTCCTTTAGGTCCACCACAAAGTTCTTCTTATCGTTGTCCCACCTCGTCAACTCAATTTAATTTATTAACCGGCGGGTCGTTAACGGAAAAATCT
>NW_010292724.1:0-3940 GCF_000700745.2 Antrostomus carolinensis | reverse complement strand
GGTGGTGGTGGTGGTGGTGGTGGTGGTGAGACATCAAGTTATCGCCCCATCATTCAATCGCCGGCGTATTCGGGGAGTAATAATGGAAACGGTGGTGGGAATGGTGGTGGGAATGGTGGTGGAGCTACTGGTGGGACTGGTGGGACTGGGAATAAGTCCAAGAGTTATTCGGCGTCAAGACAAAGTCAACAACGTTCAAGCAACACCCCAAAATGTCAAAGCAGTTACACGCCGGGGACCCCCAAACCCAGTTCCGTCATCGCCAGTCAATCTCCTGCTTATTCTCCTGGTCAACCACCCAACTTATTGACCATGGGACCTACTGGTGGTTACTCAACCAACCCACCACCACCACCACCTACTTTAGGATCAAGTGGACAACCTACTGGTGGGTTTCCAAACCCTTCAAGTGGTGAATTAACGAATAAAGCATCAAATTATTCATCTACTGGTCAAAATGGTGGTGGACCAAGTGGTGGTCAAGGTAACCAAGGGTTACAACCTTGTGTAAGTCAAGGTCAAAGTTACTCCTCAGATCAACTTCAAGGTTTAACTTATGGAGTTCAACCAGAAAGTGGTCAAACATCAAGCACGGCGGTGAGTTACGGAGCTCCACCACCATCTCAAGGACCTTCGTTGAGTTATAACACTGGTCACTCACCAGTTATGCCACCAACTCCTCTTCCATACGCCGGTTCTCCCATCATCAGACCTCTTCAATCATCTCCAACCACGAGGTCACAGAGTGGGACATCACCAGGAACATCTCAGAAGTATTTAGGGTCTGTTTTATCTCCATCGTTCCTCAGTCCCACCCATTACGGTGGTGGTGGTGGTGGTGGTGGTGGTGGTGGTGGTGGGACAAGCGGCTTAGAACGTTCCTCAAGTTTTGGGAAGAATGGGAAACCACCAGAATTATTAGGAGAAGAAAGGAATGAAGATGATGATTTTTTAATTCAACATCTTCTTCAAGGTCCAAGTCCACCACGTGGACCAGGTGATGATGGGTTGGGAAGTTGTGAAGAAAGAAATGGTGGTGGTGCTGGTGGTGGTGGTGGTGGTGGTGGTGGGACATGGGACAACCGGTAAGAATTTAGGTGGTTATGGAAGTTTAGGGAAAGCTGAAGAGAGATATCAACTCCAAAGTGTCATCAGACCCAACTCCAACCTTGAAGGTCCAGGAAGTTTGGAGTTGGCTTTGTTGAAGGAGAAGAAGAAACCAGAAAGAGGGAAAGACTATCGAACTGGTGGAACTGGTGGAACTGGTGGTGGGAATGGTGAAGGTTTAACAGCTACGTCAGTGGTTCATTATGGTCATGGTGGTGGTCCACCACCTCCCCCACCACTTTACCACCATCATCATCATCGTTGGATTCTTACGGGCAAGAGTTGAAGAAGTCAACGGAACATCTGAGTGGTGGGAAGGAGTTGGGTCAAGCTCATGGTTATCTCCCCAAAACACCTGACCACGGACGCTTGGTGGCTGAAGGACCAACCATGGAATCTCATGGACTTCTTTTAGATCCATCTCCTGAGTTAGGACCTGTCCCAGTTGTCCCAGTAGCCGTCCCAGTACCCGGTACTGGTGGATCTCTTCTTTCTTCCGTCCTCACTCACACTCAAACTCAACTCCACCCTCGTGCTAAGGTCAGACCTCAACTCGACGTCCACCTCTTAGAACAACAACGGATGCCACCACCACCACCACCACCTCCACCACCACCACCACCACCTCCACCAGCACCACCAGCTCCACCAACTGCTCCATCACCTCAACTTCTCCTGGAAGCTCATCTCCACCAAGCCCACGTCCGCTCTCAAGCTTTAGATCCTCAAGCTCCACCACCTTTACCACCTGAATCCATGGAAGTTCTACCACCTCCCCAAGAAATCCAAGACTTTTTAGAACCTCCTTTAGGTTTAGAACCTCATTTAGGACCAACTGGTGGAGTTCAAGGACCACCAGGTCATCTTTTAGATCCTGAAGGAGGTCCACCAGTGACCAACACCTCGTTAGAAGCTAAAGATCAATATGGAGAAGGTGGAAGTCCACCTGGTGGTAAAAATCGCTTCGTTCCTTTGACCTCCATCTGCTTCCCAGATGCTTTGCTTCAAGATGAAGATCGTGGTTTCTTCCCAGGGATGGAGGACATGTTTGGACCACCACCAGAAGACTTCCCTAAACCTACTGAAGATGATGATGATGATGAAGAAGGAGGAACAGGTTCTTTAGAACCACGTTCAGAAGGTTTAAAAACTTCTCCCTATGACATGGGTCAAACTTATTCTACTTATTGTCCCACCACCGATGGTCCAAGTTCTGAAGCTTCATCCATCGCTTTAGAACCTTCTAAACACGAGTTACCTTCAACCGTCAACGCCGAACCGTTGGGTTTGATCCAAAGCACGGTAGAAACCACCACCACCACCAAACCTTTGATGGCTTCACCTCTTTTTTGTTCTTCTAAACCCAAAAAGCTTCTCAAGACTTCATCTTTCCATCTTCTCCGTAAACGTGACCCCTTCCCACCACCCAAGAAGACTTACGCTCAAGAATACGAGTTCCAAGACGATGAAGACAAGGTGGACGTCCCAGCTGACATCAGACTCAACAGTCGTCGCTTGCCCGATCTTCTCCCCGACCTCATCTCCAGTTGTCGGGCTCGTCCCAATCTCAGTCCAATGGGTGACATCGATTTTTGTCCCCACCCTGGACCTCATCCAGGACCTAAAAAACGTGGGAGGAAACCAACGAAACCTAAACGTGAAGGTCCACCAAGACCAAGAGGGAGACCAAGGATTCGACCTTTGGTGGAACCATCTGGGCTTCTGGTGTCTGATGGGGTGAAAAAACCACGTGGGAGAGGAAGAGGAAGAGGGAAGAGAAGTGGGGAGGAAGGAGGTGACGGGAACGGGTTGGAGCCGCTCAAGCCACTCAAGGTGAGGAGCTGGGGGGTTCTTGGAGGTTCTTGGACATCAAAGTTGGGATCTAAAGAGGGTTTTGGGTTCCTTGGTGGGTTCCTCTTGGTCTGTTGCTCCATGATGACCCTAAAAAGCCTCAAGGTTGGAGTTGGAGATGGTTTGGAGACCCTCAAGGTGAGTTTTTGGAGGTTCTTGGAGGTTCTTGGAGGTGAAGGTTGGGATCTCAAGAGGGTTTTGGGTTCCTCGGTGGGTTCTTCTTGGTCTGTTGACTCCCAACGTCATCAGAAGGCCCCAAGATTGGAGGTGGAGATGGTTTAAAGAACCTCAAGGCCTTCAAGGTGAGTTTTTGGAGGTTCTTGGAGGTCTTTGGAGGTCAAAGTTGGGATCTAAAGAGGGTTTTGGGTTCCTTGGTGGGTTCCTCTTGGTCTGTTGCTCCATGATGACCCTAAAAAGCCTCAAGGTTGGAGTTGGAGATGGTTTGGAGACCCTCAAGGTGAGTTTTTGGAGGTTCTTGGAGGTCTTTGGAGGTCAAAGTTGGGATCTAAAGAGGGTTTTGGGTTTCTTGGTGGGTTCCTCTTGGTCTGTTGCTCCGTGATGACCCTGAGGTGAGAGGTTCTTGGAGGTTCTTGGAGGTTCTTGGAGGTTCTTGGAGGTTCTTGGAGGTTCTTGGAGGTTCTTGGAGGTTCTTGGAGGTTCTTGGAGGTTCTTGGAGGTTCTTGGAGGTTCTTGGAGGTTCTTGGACATCAAAGTTGGGATCTAAAGAGGGTTTTGGGTTCCTTGGTGGGTTCCTCTTGGTCTGTTGCTCCGTGATGACCCCAAAAAGCCTCAAGGTTGGAGTTGGAGATGGTTTGGAGACCCTCAAGGTGAGTTTTTGGAGGTTCTTGGAGGTCTTTGGAGGTGAAGGTTGAAGGTTGAGGAGATGTTTTGGGTTCCTGGGTGGGTTCTTCTTGGTCTGTTTCCTCCCAATGTCATCAGAAAGCTCCAAGTTTGGAGATGTTGATGGTTTGGAGACCCTCAA
>NW_010292723.1:0-2086 GCF_000700745.2 Antrostomus carolinensis | reverse complement strand
AGCGAAGGAGAAAAAAAAAGAAAACTTGGAAAAAAATGAAACTGAAGTGTTGAAATGAGATTGGAGAAAAATATGCTCTTGGAAAGGGACGGCGGGATCTGGATTCGCATACCCGCTTAAGTAATTATATATATATTTTTATAGATATATATATTATTCATACATGCACATATATATTTGCTCAGAGGAACACGCATCTTTGGAGACCTTCGAAGGAGGGCTGCTTCTGGCTGCAAAATTCACACAAACTTTCACGGCCTCACGAGTCTCACAAAGACCTTTTTATGTTCAAGAAGCTCTAGTGGGATTTCAATTTTTTTATTATTATTATTGTCTTTAATATATTGTTCCTTCTTTTTGTGTGTGTGTGTATGGATTGAGGGATCTACGTAGTTCTAGGTCCTATTTCCTCAAATAATTATGCCTGGTTGATTTTACCTGTTAGCCAAATTCATGGAGGCAGCGAGCAGATTTTAATGCTCCAGGACTCTCCATGAGGTTAAACCCAAGTAGTTAAATATTCAATTAAACCAGGCGCGTTTTGCCCACTCGTGGACTCTAAACCCCGGGTCTGTAATCAATTCCCTCGCAATGCTGTGAAATAACCCATTTTTAAGGTTTATGCTTCCATTTTTTTGGGGGGGGTCCTTCATTAGGGTTCATCCCACGCTCTCAGGGAAGAAAATAACACCCCACCAACACAATGCATTTGGGGATGGGTGGCATTGCCGTGGCGTTGGCAGTGGTGGAGGAGACCACGCGTGGGTGTGGGACACGGTGCCTTTCTTCCCCCCCTCCTCCCTCGCCTAGTACTTACATGTCCGAAGGGGTCGAGGTGGTTGTTGGTGAGTTTGAGCTTCTGGAAGGAAACCAACTGCCTCATCCAGTGGGCACCGGTGGCCGGGGAGTCGGGGTGCACGTACAACCGCCCGGGCATGGCCGGCTCTGCCTTCCCTGTCACCGACCTGCGTGGGGACACAGACACTCAGCTCCGGGTAGAGGGAGGCCTCCCGTGGGCTCCTGCTCCCCATCCATCCCTTCCCAAAGAGGTCCCTCCCGTGGGGTCCTGCTCCCCACCTATCCCCTGTGGTGGGATCCCTCCCGTGGGCTCTTACTTCTCATCAACCCTCTCCCATGAGGTTGTTCCCGTGGGCTCCTGTTTCCCCATCCGTCCCCTCCCGTGGGTTCCTGTTCCTCATCCATCCCCTTCTGTAGGCTCCTGCTCCCCCTCAATCCCTTCCCAGTGGGATCTCTCCCGTGGGCTCCTGCTCCCCCATCCCTCCCCTCCCGTAGGCTCCTACTTCCTCCATTCATCCCCCTCCTAGTGGGGGTCTCTCCCATGGGTTCTTGTTCCCCATCCATCCCCTCCTGTGGGCTCCTTCCCACTCGGGTATCCCCGTCACGCAGTGTGGGACAGTCACGCCGTGTTTGGGGAGAAAAGGCATTTCCACAGAGCCCCTGAGCACCTTTCCCGTGGGAGATGGCTCTCGCCGATTCCCGGTTTAACCCCATCCTCCCCCCTCCCTAATTACCGACACCCAAACCAGGAGCGAAGGACGGACCGGACACAAATCCTTAAGGATTTTCCTGCCGGTAGATATTCCCTTTCTTAATATAATTAAACTATCGGTTCCACAAGACCCAATAATCTCATCATCAAAGAGGATTACAATTATCGTGAGCTAATTGCAACAGATTATTCTTTTTTTCTTTCTTTTTTTGGGGGGGGATGCGTTTCTGCGGGAACATCCCGGGAGTCTCAGGTAAATTCCCTACAAACCAACATTTTTTCAGAAAAAAAATTAAAAATATAAAAAGAAGAAGGATAAACCACTGATTTAAGGGTATCCCCCCAACCTGTGCTGCCCAGATTTTAGCCAGCGCCAAAAAAACCCCGACACAGATCTCCCCCACCCGCCCACACCCACTCCTCTCTCCCCCACGTGTACATACCATTTATTATCTGCGAATTTATATCTGTGGTCATCCGCTGGTACAATATCCATCAACAGTATGTACTTCGTTTTTGGATTAAGTCCAGTGACCTTCACTTTATAACTGGGGAACATACGCCTATTAAAAAAAT
>NW_010292722.1:0-207 GCF_000700745.2 Antrostomus carolinensis | reverse complement strand
CATCCAGTTCTGCAACTGGGACACGAGGGACGGGGACCCGCACAGCCCGCCCGGCACAGGAGCGATCCCGCCGGCGGGGCTGGCTCTTTGCGCCGGATTGAGAGGGATCTTTAAGCTGTAATGAAATGTTAATAGTATTTTCCAACTCAACACGGGAGTAGCAAATGAGGTGTTTAACACTGGGCTCCACAGCGACAGGAGCAATCA
>NW_010292721.1:0-391 GCF_000700745.2 Antrostomus carolinensis | reverse complement strand
GCTTCTTCACCGATAACGTCCCCAAGCTGGTGCAGGGCTTCCACAGGGCTGGCCCCGGTGAGTAGCCACCCCCCGCCCAACCTCCTCATCCCTGTCACCCCTTACCCAGGGGCCCCGAGCCAGTGTCCCCTCCTTCCCTGGCTGCCTGTAACCATCTCTGCTCTCCCCAGACGTGAAGGCCAATTACCTGAAAGGCCTGTCCCATGTGCTCAACCACCTCCCCAAGCCCGTGCTGGTGACGGAGCTGCCCACGGTGAGAGCCAGCCTTGGTGGGGGGGTTGTGGCAGCGCAGAGTGCACAACTGGGCATTACTCATGTCTCCTGTGTCCTCCCCACCTGCAGCTGCTTCCCCTCTTGCTTGAGGCCTTGTCCTGCTCGGACCGCGTGGTGC
>NW_010292720.1:0-2376 GCF_000700745.2 Antrostomus carolinensis | reverse complement strand
AGGGGCGTGGCCTGATGAACACCGAACCCTCCACAGCCACGTGTTTTAATGAATTCCGGTGTTAGAGCTCGTGAAAATAATAATAATAACATTAATAATCATTAAAAAATACTAACCCGGCATTCGCAGCCAGCTCAAGGGCTCCCTCTGTATTTACAAGGAGTAGGACCCTGGTTAAGGCAACAGGACCAACAATCATCGGAGCATCCCAGCCTGGCAGCCACCTCGAGAGGAGAGGCCGAGCATCCATCCCTGCCGCGTCAGCACCTCCAAATTCCGCCTGTCTTTATTCCCCCGGGGGAGGTGGCATCTCCAGAGACACCCCCCTCAAAAAAAAAGCCCAAAAGGTTGATGACAGAGCTCTCTATTGCTAATGTGCCATTTGCAGCATTTATACAGCAGTGCTGGGCCCCTGCTTTTATTCCAGCTAAAATTCACCAGCAGTTTCCCTTCGAAAATGGAAAAATAAATGAAAGTGAAAGAAAAATTAAGTATAATTTTTTTTTTCGAAAAGTCATTCTCGCTTCCCTTCCTTTTAATGTGAACAAATAAGGTTGGTTTTTGGTTTTGTTTTTTTTTTTTTTTGAGGGGGTCTCAAGGAGCTGCTTGAGGGGGTCTCAAGGAGCTGCTGATGGGCCCCAAGGTCTCTGGTGAGATGAAGGAGGCAGCTCAGGTGCTTTCTCAGGATGGGGAAAGAGGCTGGGGTAGATGACATCCCATCAAGATCTGAAAGAAGACAAAAAAAAAAGGAAAAAAAATAACCCCAGGATTTGGGGAATGCGCTTCGGAAGACATTTTAAACCATTCATTAAAGGCAGAGGGGGTGAGTCTTTTGAAACTCAGCTTCTTTTTTCCCCAGAATAACAAGAAAATTCAATATAAACACCCCAAATGAAGCAAGACACCAACCCCCATCTCCACCACTGGCCAAATCCAACTGGTTTTTGAAGAAAATCCAAATGAATGGGAGGAGAAAAGGAATTAAACCACTTGGGTCTGAACCATTCATTAAAGGCAGAGGGGGTGAGTCTTTTGAAACTCAGCTTCTTTTTTCCCCAGAATAACAAGAAAATTCAATATAAACACCCCAAATGAAGCAAGACACCAACCCCCATCTCCACCACTGGCCAAATCCAACTGGTTTTTGAAGAAAATCCAAATGAATGGGAGGAGAAAAGGAATTAAACCACTTGGGTCTGACATCCTTTTTTTTTTTTTTTTTTGGACAAGGGACAGGCAGACAGACATCTCCTTACTGGGAAATCTTGCAGTTTGTCGTGGCAACATAACGCCCGGTGTAATGGATGTTGCACCTCACCACGTTGTTGGTGAAATCCGACTCGAGGACAATGTATTTGGGGTTCACTTGAACCTAAAAACAGGGAAAAGAGAAGGAAAAACACCCCTAAAATTAATAAAAGGAGGGACGGGCACCTATATTGATGAGATGGCACCGAAAATGCTGTGTGATCCCCAATTTGATGGTTGAGAAGATCCCAAACCAACCCCAAATCGGTAATGTTTGCCCCCAGAGTCTCCCCCAATGCCCCCCCCAGCCACCTTTAAGACGTAATTCCCTGGCTGTACGTCTGTTATATCGATCCACTGGCAGTCGATATCAGCGTTGTAGGTGTCGTAGCAGCCTGGGCTCAAGCCCTAGGAGGAGAAAAGGGGATTCAAGGTGTGCTGGAGTGAAGGGGTGAATCCCAAGGAACCCTTCAAGCATCCCACCCCCCAAAAAAAAACCCCACCTGGGTGTGAGCCGTGCAGGCATAACGCTTCAGGTTGCCGAAATCGCAGGTGGTGTCCTCCAGGCAGAAGCTGGCTTTGTGACCCTCAGCCACCTTCCTCCCCGTGGTGGCATCCAGCAGGTCATAGTGACTGAACTCATCCATGCTGTGGTAATGCCTGGGTGGGAGGGGACAAAATCAGGGTCACCCCTCCCTTATATAGCACCATACCCTCCCCAGATGTGATTTTGCGGGTTCCCCATCATCCTTAGGTCCACACCAACTTGTCAGCTCCCCCCTTGGGGACATTAAGTACAGGAGCTTGGTGGCTTTAGGGGCAAAGCAAGGTGACCCCTCCCCTGCTGAAGATCTCCAAGCAAACCCCTAAAAAAGGGGAAAATGCCATGAAAAAAACCTTCAAACTGCCCTGAAGAGGAGGGCTGATGGAGTTGGGGTGGGACACTTACTGGTGGCAGCTGTGCCACTCCCAGCTGTGCCGGGGCCGGCTGGGCAGAAAATCGGCCGTTCCTTGGTTCTTCACCCGCTGAGGAAATCGCAGGAGCACCCGCACGTCGTAGTCAGTGGCTTCGGCAGTGTAGGCAGTGCTGGGGACATCAAGGAGGGTCAATGGCAATGGCCCCTTGGC
>NW_010292718.1:0-25353 GCF_000700745.2 Antrostomus carolinensis | reverse complement strand
ACATTCTGTGATTCTGTGATTCTGTGATTGCTAAAATATTTTATCCCACAGATCTCTGTATTTCTAAAGAAAATGTTGAAAACTCGAAGATATTTTTTTAAGATATTCTAAGGAATATAATGCTATGCAATTAATAATAATACAACATCCCTTCCTATTAAATCATAACTTTGCCCATGTTACAGTCTTCTTAGTTTTTCACCGGTACAATCAAAGTAATAAGAGGCATATATGGACATTCTATATAATTAACTCTATCCTAGCAAAACCAGGACAGTATATGTCTAAATTAAGATGACAGTTTCAGGTTTTTATTTGTGGTTTTGTTCAGTTTGTCATAATATGCAAAGGTACAAAATACATCAGTCTCTTAGGAAATATTTCTACTGAATTCAATCCTTTGCAAGCATGGCTTCTATATGGGCATGGTTCGCAACAGGCTGTAAATCCAGAATACTTTGTAGTGGTTCACTACTTTGTAGAATGCCAGCTATTCATATTTCTCCAATTAAATACATTAGCAGTATGCTCTTAAACAGAAATAGGAATCTCTGACTGAAATAAGGAAGATCCTTATAAAGCTAAATGTTACATTTCCAATTATAACACTTGGGAAACAGTGATAGGAAAAAATGCTGTCTGTTACATACCAGAAAAAACAAGTCAAAGCTGACTTCTTGGAGGTTTTCTTTTTTCCCTTATCACAGCTCTACACAGTGGCACCTTCTGACCTATCATGTTGAAGATGTTCAGGCTATTCAGTTGTTAGAATAAACTCCAGCAGCAAGAAATGAGTTTCCTATTGAAAGCATGTTGATAAAATGTTGGCAGGTAGAAGTAGTGGCACACGATGGAGAGAAAACTACTTTGAAAATACCCAATCTAATGTCCATATTTGGAATTAAACAAGTAGTTGCTTGAAGCTTACCCTGTAATCAGGAAACTGCATATCTTGCAAATTGTATTGGGAGACAGATTCCTCAAGCCAAATAAATAACCTGCAGTGCATATGAAGTACAGATAGCAAGTTTCCAAAACTGCTTATTTGGGATACAACCATTATTATAACCAAATTATATGGTGAATTAGCTCCCTTAACTTCATTAAGGTCAGATTATCTGTAGCTTGCATTTAGTTCTTAAAAATCAGTATAGCGCTGAAAAATAAAAGATGTAAATTATGACATTAACATAGCAATAATAAAGTCACAAAATAGATAGCATATGACTGAGTCAATGACTTGTTACTTTAAGTTAGGATTTAGACTGCTTAGCTCAGTACCCCACCTACTTGAGAGAAAAAAAAAATCAAATATATGATGCCAGTGCATTGAAACTACATGTTATATACTCATGTAGAATGTGGTCAAGCAGCAGAAGAGTTTCCTGTGAAATATGTATATTTCTAGTTCCAAGGAGACTGAGTGAATCTCCAAAAATTCTTCTTAAACTACTATTAACATGAGTCTCTTTCAAAGTTTTAGAAAACTACCCTGAGGATAGTTACATAGCTTTCTAGATGATCTCCAAATTTACCTGTACTGTACAAATCCTCTCTTTCTACAGGTTTTCTGTAGGCTCCAAAGTGAGAGGATGTGGTGAATCATGCAGTAAGTCAAGGAACTATTAGAATATGGTAGTGACTCAAAAAATATCAGATGGTACATATTTCTCTTGAAGGCAGAGGACACTAATGTAGAGGAATAGTACAAAACGAAGAAGTAAAGTTCAGAGGAGCCATTCCTTTTCAAGTCTTCTCATTCTTCACCTCAGTTCCTTTTAATCCCTCATGGGCACTTCTGTTTTCTGTGATTTCATGTCACCGTCAAACAACACTGAGTTAGAAAATTCAGTTTAGAAGGATGGCAGGCTATAGCAACAAAAATTGCAGCAGGGGAGCTGCAAATGAGAAGTATTGGTCTCTCTTCACTCAGCATTGACTTCTGAAGATTTGTAGGAAGAAAGAGTAGCCCTCAAGAGCTGGAAAGATCTGTAGCATATTTTTGGAGAGAGACAAAACCTTCTCTCCCATTGACAAGCTTCTCTGAACTGGATTTATTTTCTGATGTTTTAACTTTGCAAGCAAGAGGCTGAAGCAATTTTTCAAGCTCAATGAAGATAACAATCCACTCTAATCTCCCAGTTTCAAAAGTTGGTATGTTACTGTTTTCATCACTCTTTAGCCATCATTGCTAGTCAGTAGTGGGATTTTTGATAGTAGTTTATACCTGCTCTGATCTCCAATCATCTGCTGCAGAGGAGGAGTAGAAACAAGTCTTGATGAATATTGGTGAATATTTCTATTTCTCTGGTGTCATGACTCAGTAAGTTCTTTAGCAATCTCTAGAACTTAGATATCCTGCCTTGGTTTTAGAATTTGAATAGTTCAAAAATAATATTTTGTGGTGGCTTTCATATATTGGGCAAACCACATAGGGAATGTGCCTGGATGTGTTGAGTGGTTAGATGTGAGAAATAGCATGGACTAACAGAATATACCTCAGAATGCTTACAAATTGATGGATAAACTACTCTACATTGTGCATTGTCAAATAGATCTCTCTCCTCCCTGCTTTTTTATGATATTCTGTTGAAAACTGAGTCATATGGCACTTTCTTTTTTTTTTTACTTTGAGCACTATTTCTGTGCAAAGCCTTAAGAAGCATGTACACACTTTGTTTAAATGATTCTCACATACAGCAGCACCCTGTCTCTTCAACATACAAAACATACAATTCTTAAGACCCTACTGCAAATAGTATCCACATTTTCACTCCTTCAGGGTATTTTTTTAATAAATAATTGAAACATCTTTTTTTTCATTATCAATATAAATTAAAAGCCAAGCATATTTGGGGATTAGTTGGTTTGGCAGTTATGACAGTTTTATAAAACAACAAGTCAAAACTGTAGAGCTTTATATGTGGAATAATATTATCTTAGGCTGTGCTTGCATTAACAAGTAATTCAGCGTGATAGGAATAGTTCAGGAGAGCAAAAATTTGGTGCTAAGGTCCCTTCATCTACAATATACAGTTTGTTGTTGCACCTGCTTTGCCCTTGTCCAACCAGAGGCTCTAAGCCTAAGAGACAGGCTTAGCCTGGGAAGATACTGCATGAGATCTGGACAGCTTGCCTGAGGTTGCCAAGAGCTGGTGTCATGACTTCATCATAATCAGATAAAATTCCAAGAGCCTTACAAGAAAACACTAGCACTGAGGAGAACTTAACAATGTTAATGTACCTCTCCACAGAGAGAAATAGCCACTTTCAGAAAAAAATTCATCCCACTATGAAACAACTGCCAGAGAGGTAGAGACCAGAATATATGTCTTGCTGTATAAACTATGGAAGTTCAATCAACCAAGCTAGTCTTCTAGTACACAAAAGGCCAAATTTAGGAAGCAAATATCCAAATATCTCCTCCTTCATTACTAAATCGTTTTTCCATTTTCATTAACGTAAAATCAGTTGTAAAATAATAGAAACAAAATTAATTCAAACTGGTAAACCATATTTAAAAAAAAGAAATCAGAAAAAAATTACAAAATGAGGTATGTTCAGTCTGGCATACAAAGGAGGAGAAGGAGGCATAATAACTCAAAGGGAAAAGGGAAAACACAATGGCACAGAAATGTTCAGAAACTCTGGGAAAATGAAAGAGAAATTGTGTGAACTCAAAATATTTCATTTAAAATCACACACAATCTATTTTCTTAAGCTTGTATAAATTTTTAGCTCATTTTCGTTTTTTCTAGGCAAATAAACATAATTAATTCTAAGTTTTAAATTTTTTTCCATTTTCAAAAAATGTTATTATTTTTAAAAAGTTCCTGTTGTGTAAGATTCCAATGTTGTCCAAATATTTCCCTTATTTTTTTTTAACATCATTCATTTTACTTGACTAAATTTTCAGATAATTTAATCTCTGTAAAACTTATCTTCATTATTTACTGGAAATTTTTGTCCCATCTCTTTCAAAACATCAATTGTAAAATATATGTACATATATGGACAGAATTTGTCTAGTTGTTATAGAGACAATTTTATCTTCAGTCTCTTTTGGTTAAAGCAGTGCTAGAGAGGTATTCACACTCATTCTAACCTTAAAAAATCTGTACTTTGGTGAAAAAAAAAAATAAATTGTATACCATACACATTTCAGACCTCCTATTTTCAACAATAACATGTGATAGAAGCATTCATTATAGACTAGAAATAACTTATTCTGACAGTTTGCTATGGTAGAGTTCATGTTGAGTGTTGAGATGCTGACAACAAACAGAAAGAAAACAAATACAACTGGCTGTTTTCCAGCAGATGGCATTCATCAAAATAGTATATTTCCAAGACACGTTATTATTTCTCCTCAATCTACAAGTTCAAGGTAGCATCTTAACACAAGACAGAGTCAAGCAGATATTTCTCTTAGTTGGCAGCACTGTTCATTTCCCACCTCTACAATAAATCTAATCTATTTTAAGAACCCTTCTCCCTCAACTTTCAGGTCAGACAATTTTCAGATGTCATCCATGGGTTACTAGAAATATACAAAGCTACCTGAACTTATAAGTTAAACAGCTTTTCTAAAGAAACATGCTTTTGTCAGCCAGATAAATGTTCTCTCTCATATATTATTGCTGATTATACCACAGTGTTTTGATAATAAGTATGGGTCAGATCTTTGGTGAGTGTAAATCAGAAGAACCCTTCCAAGTCCTAGCTAGTTATAGTTCCAGCTAAGGGTGTAATTTACACCACCCTGAGACTTTTTCAGTCTGTGTATTTTATTGTTCCCTTCTCAGGTAATATTCAAAGTAACACTTCTTGTATTTTTAATACCATTACTGTGATGAAATCATAAAGTGGAAAATTCCATCGAATCAGGCAAAAATAATCAGAAAGGTTTTGGAATAATCAGAACTGTCTGCAAGCATAACATTTTTTGAAGGAACATAGATATCTTCAAAATTATAGAAATTATAATGTTTTAAAGAACACCTACAGAAGCTGTGCTACCCAAAACATTTAACTTCTTGAAAAACAGTAACGTGTGCCCACACCTATAACAGTACAGCACTCCAGCCAACTTCATGGTGTGTGTGTTGCTCTGCTTCTAAAAAGGACTAGTCGAGGACTGATACCTGTATTAACACTTGTAGTCTACTGCAAGTGCTGGAATACATACATTAAAAGTGGGCATGACACTGAAGGAAGATTTTTTAAAATAGCTTTGAATATTTTTGAAAAATGTCTGATAAATTTCAAAATTACTTATACTCTCAATCTTCTTTCCTCAGGGCTAATCTAACCCAACATATTTTTATTCATCCTATACTGTGCGGTGGAGACTTAAGATCGCTGCTACTGGCTACTGTCTACATGCTGACACTGGCTACTACCATGCCTACTTTAAAAACAAGAGGGTCACCTCAGCTGATAACATGTGTCCAAGCCAGTCAAGCCCTACTGTGAGGCACAAGCTTGCACTAAGCTTTTTAACTCTACTTGTTATTGATGTCATACCACAGGGAACAGTTGTGTTTGGAATGTATATTGTCTCAGATCAGCACAAATTCATGGGTATTTGATCTTCAATCTGCTGTATGAAAAATATTCCTGTAGGTTCATCTTGTAAAATTATTTTCCCAATTAATTACTATTTCTTGAGTTCTAATTGTGAAGGTTTTAGAAGATATTCCACAAGGAATTTGTACATGGAAAGGAATTAATCCATTCCTTTTGTTTCCCAGAAATATTAATCTTGATGTATCCAAGGACCTTATTTACATTCCCTGAAGCTGCATTATGTTGATGGCTCCTCATGTTATGGTGGTTGTTAATGGAGTTTTCTCTTTCCAGACAAAGAGTTACAAGCATTAAACCTGAAGCTGGGATTCATAGGGATCTAGTCTAAGCAAACATCTAGTTTTCCTCCAAAAGCAGTGTAGGAGAAAGGCACCTCTAAAAGTCAGTACAACCTAGCTATCTTAGATAATTATTTTAGCATAGGATAAGTGTCCTTGTAGAGGCATTTCTCTATGATTATTTGAAGCATCCCAGGTGAACAGCTTAAAGTAAGCCTCTAAGTTTTAGACAGGTAGTGATGGGTAAGATGAAAAGGCCAAATTTTGTGACCTTTTTTTTTGTACTATTAAATATTATTCCAATTCTATTACTCTAGTCCTCAAGGTCTCTTAACTCTGCACACTATTCAAGTGCTGCTTTGTATTTATCGTTTCTCTCACCATTATGCCATCAGCAAATTTTATTTAAATATTTTTGCTTTTTGTGCCAGGGTCATAAATGAATATATTAAATAACATCAATTCTGAACCAAGATTTGAGGAATTCCACTAGTAACCTACTTACAGCCCAACACTTTCCCTTTCAGCATAAGATATTTTTCTATTCTCTTTAGCCAAGTTTTTACACGTTGTAAAAATCTTGTGTTACTTTGCATCTTTCTAGGCTAGAAATATCAGAAATTTATAGTAATTCAGAATTAGACATTGGAGCACTGGATTTCTGCAAATTAATAAAAGGTTATTTAAGTGATCTGGTCAAAGACTTTGGGAATGTCAGTTGTCTACACATGGGCATCTAGTGCCCTGATCCTCAGCTGCTACTTTAGCGGGTCTCTTGTAGGTTCTGTGTCATGTTTGCAGTCTCCATACGGAAATACAGGGTACCTTAAGGTATGTCAGATGACACTGGAAGCTAACTATTAGGCAACTGATTTATATCTTTTGTTGTTGTATTGGATGTAGGCAACAAGTTTTTGGTACAAAGTGGGCTGCAGGAGTGGCTTCTGTGAGAAGAGATCAGGGACTGCCCTGTGCCAGACATAGCCATGGAAAATGAGACAGTCTATATCATCATAGCATAGAACTGCAATGTTTTTTACCTAAAATGTAACATGTATAAGTCACACAGATATCTATTTTTATTGTATAGGCTCCCTACAGTCACTCCAAAGGCCTAGGGGAAGAGTCTGTAGGTTTGGAAAATTACTTTCTGCAACCATTGACTATGCAGGGAGCACAACTATTTGGTTAGACTTGATGCCTATTTTTTTGACAGATAAAATTAACAGGTTATTGTGGGCAACAACCATCAAAATCCCACCTGAAATATACTGAAAATTTGATATGTCTCCAATAGAGAGGATACAGCTAAGTGAATAATCACTGTATTCAGTATTTCTTCACTCTCTGAGGAGCAATGAATTATACTTCCTAGGATTACCTCTACCATTTTGGTGAAAATGAGTTATGATCTGAATCATTAACTACAATTACAGCTTCAAAAATAGACTTGTAATGTTCATGTTCCACATTTTCTGTTAGAACAGAATTAAAAGTTCTCATATGTTCCAAACTATATTATTTTAATTTTTTCCTAGAATACTGCTGCTTTACAGAATTGAATGGGGCATTTCAGGTTGTTGATCTATATCCAGGCTAGCTGTGGTAGGAATACAAATTAGGCAAAATGTTTCATAGTACCTGTGCAATAAAACTACGTTATGCAAAGACAGGTACTATTCAAGAGAGATATACAAGAGAACCAAGGTCAGGCTGCATATGGTTCTGAGCAACCTGATCTAGTTAAAGATGTCCCTGCTCACTGCAGGGGGGTTGGAATAGACAACCTTTAAAGGTCCCTTCCAACCCAAACCATCCTATGATTCTAACCTAAATGAAGGTCTCTTCAGTAACCTCGCAAAAGGGATATGGTGCCTCTGTAGGATAATTCGTCATTTTCTCATGTCTAGAGAAAGAAAATGAGAAATATAAGGTTCAAGTGTCTGGATGGGCACTTGGCTCAGGACACACAGTTAATCCACATGGGATTAAAAATTTTTAGTCCCTATTTTAAGATACTCTTCAAGTAGAGGAGAACAAACAACCTCTGTTTTTCACCACTGCTCAACAATTAAAGCGCATGGCAGGAAATAGGATACCTAAGTTCTTCTGAGTGCAGTTCCACTTTCACAGAAAAGTCTCTCCAGAATTAAGCTGCTCCCTAGCACTGTTCATCACAAGTATTGTTCACTCACTGAAGACGAGCCATGGTACAGGAAAGAATGGGAAAGATCTTCACTGATCCTAAATAGTGATGGGCAACACATCAGTACCATAGTAGTATCACAGTTTTATGAGTAACAGATACTAACATTCTTCAGAACTAATTCTATTCTAATATCAATGTATCTGCAGCCCCAGTCTTTTATCTACTTCACTCCTACCCTAGTGGCCCAAACCTCCTGAAGCTCTGCCTCCACCCTTCCCACTTCTCTATTGCGGGCCTGTAGCAGTCTGGAGCTCTGTTGGAGGAGTGTTATGGAGTAGGTATATGAAAAGCTCCCTCAGTCAGCAGCTCTCCTTGCTGTCTACAGCAAAATAACAAAGCTAAAAAGAGCTTGTATATATACAGCTTCACTGGAGGAACAGTGCAGTCCAAGAGAGGAGTGGTTGAGGGAGACAATTTGGTTGGTATAGGATGTTCATGCATGTGAGTTTCAAAGTGGGTGATTAAAAGGCAGTCTCAGAGCTTGCAGCAGTATATTCTACTGAAACCTTCTCTGTGGAGTGAAATCAATGAAAAAATGCCTTTAGGCATTCAGTGAGGCAAGATCAATTGTAGAGTGGGGAAAATGTGTCACTGAAGAGAGATAGCTTACCTGCTCTCCATAGTCTCCCAAAACTCCATCACCCCGTTTCCAAAAGGTTTAATATCGTGAAATGTGCTGATAATATGATTTTGATTTTTTTTTTCACTGTAATATCATGTAAAATCCGAACTTTATTATCCATTTCTAATTCTTCATTTTGCAGTCTTTTCTCAACGATAATTGCATCCTTTGGGTTCAGGGAATTCCTTGGGTTCTTCTTAACAACAACCCAAGGAATAGTCTTTTAAGAGTAGAAATTGACAACTTGGTTTAGAATAAAAACAACAAAAACCACAAAATCGGAGTAAAGCATTTCCATTTTTCCACAGTTATTTTTCCCGTGAAGAGAAAATGGAAGAAGTTCTTATAATCATTCCCATTCAAAATTAAAACTTTCTTGAAATATCAAAATTTCTTCCAGAGAGGAAATTCAGAGTGTCAGGCAGCTCTGCCAGAAAGTACCTTTCTGAATTCATTCAACCTCAGAAGCAAGTCTGTGATGCTTCCCAAAGGCAAGAATCTGTGGTTCTTTTCCTGAAAATCTGTATTGTATTTTCACTTTAAAATGCACATTAAAGTATTACATATGCTTCAATGTGCATTCTCAGCAACAAAAATGCTTTTAACACTCAACTTTTAAAAGCAGCTGCGGGGATTTGTTCCCCAGAGAAGACAGTCTTAAAAAGGCCAACCGAATTTCTAAGTTCCTGTGGGATCGTGCTAGGCTTGTTTGGTTTGTCTCTGGGGTCTTTCATACAGTTCAGCTGAGGGAAGTGCAATTTGTTCACTTATGTTTGCTGATCATTCTTTTTTAACCAATTCAGCAAGTATAAATATACATATATATATATAAAAGGAATAACAAGTCAACATAGGAAACATCTAAAGTGCACACACTTATATGCTACAATTATACCTTCAGGAATTGTATTAATTAGAATTTTCCCTGAACATATGAGGAAATAAGGATTATATATTTTTTATTTCCCTCAGAGATTAAACTTTCTCTATTGCTCACTAGACTGATTAAGTTTCCCTATTCATCTTTTATAGGAAACAGAAAGAAGGAATTGTGGGTTACCTGGAGCTGTTGGACACCCATGTCACTAAGGTACCTCAGTCAATACCAAAGTTTCAGTTATGTTCTGTGTGACTAGTAGAACAGATTAAAAAATGTCTACAGGAAAGTGTTTATTGTTTTTTTCTCCCGGATTTGGAATGATACATTACTTGCTTTAGCACATAACCAAAGTTGGTATGAACGCTGCTTTAGTTTTCATCTATGAAATATAATGCAAACTGCTTCACAGGAAGTGCTTGTGATCATTGCTTTAGAGTAGGGGAGAGAAGCCTCAACTAAAACTGGGATATTATTTCAAAGACATTAAACATATACATTACAAAACAGTCCCTGGTCCAATTTTTCACTTTAGGTAAATAAAATAGACAATAGCTGATAATTAAAATTGTTATGTATGACTTACTAAGCACAATCAGACAGTCAGAGGCAGGAATAGAACTTAAATTGTCAGGTCTCGGTCCAGTGCTCAGATGTGGTTTCTGGAATAATCCTTTTTTTTTTTTTTTTTTTTCCCAACATTTTCTTCACTGCTCTAAAAAGACAGTTATAAGACTGTCATCAGACAGCATTTTCACACTGAATTCTAACAGCTCTTCCATGGTCAGGGGGCAATGAAAACTTTGAAGTTAGCTTCATTTTTAGATAAGGCTGGACAGAAAGCCAGGAGACACTCTTTACCCTTTTCTACCTCTAAGGTGATCTATTCACGAGCATGTCATCATTTTTACCTTCAGTTCCTGGCACAACAGTAACCTAATCTGAAAATGCTAGTGTAAATTTGACTGAATTCCCATCACAAAAGATGGGATACACTTTCACTTGAAAAAATAAAGCATTACTAAAAATAAAGTGTTCCATGTTTTTAAAATCTTTTTTCTTCTTACCAAAGGCAGAGATTTCAAATAAATCTATCTTCATGGAAAGGAATAGTTACTATTCTGAATAGTGCAATAGCAATGTATTGCTATGGTAATAATTGTAACTAGGATTAAAATGATACAGAGCAAATTCTCATTGTCACTTGAAAATATTCTCTGTCCTACTAATAAAAGTAAAAACTTCAATGTCCAAATCCTTAACATAATGATATGTTTTACTGTAGCTTTGCAAATGTTACTGTACGTATCCTGGAATGTGCTATTTTATATGCAGCCAATAAAAGATGCATCAGGACTTTATTTATCCTTCCCTCTCCCTCAGTTATGTTTACAATATCTCTAACAGATCTGTGAACATAACAATATACTCAAACTGCATTATCTACTTTTATGGCACAGTCAGGGTGTCAGACAAATATTACATGCACTTTTTTATATTCATGCCTACTACCTTGGCCAAAAAATGAGAAAGAATGTCTAACAGCATAAAATAAGTCAGCTTCAGATGCTATTTCTATCAAAAATAAACAAAAATAACATTTTTTATGAAAATTGACGTAAATCATTAGAGAAAACATGAAATGGCAAGCTTAGTACAGTGTTAGTGAATAAGGTCCTTAGGACCAGAACAATTTTTTTGTCATATATTTGCAATTGCATAACAAGAGATTACAGATCCAGAAAATCAAATTTCTAAGTACAAACCAAATGCAGTAATACATAATCAGTAAATTATACTTCTGTCATCATATGAAGATAAACACTGCTAGTTCTTAGAGTTGAGTTGTAGCCACATTTTTCTTTTTAAATTCTGTCGAGGGAAAAGATTATTATAATGAAGTAACAGGAAAAGTATGCTCTGGTGTTAGCAAAGCTAGAAAACGGGCTTAGGAAACACATTTCATCAACAAATTTCACACAAATCAAGATTTAGGTAACTTTTTCCAGAAAGCAGTGAACTACTCTGTAAGGTAAATTCGTTATGAGGACTAATCTGATTACTGTAAAAAATCCATCTTATTGTATATAGCCAGGAGAGCTATAAGCTTGTACTGCAGAAATGTGTTTCTTCTCTTGAAAAGATAATAGCATATGAAATTATTGATAGAATGTAAGACTGAAATCTGAGGACCCTAAAGGTAGACTTCATCAGACACCATAGAACATGCATGTGTTCTAAATACAATTACAGATGGAAAAGTGTAGTAATGAGAAAAGATAGTTTGGAGATTGTTATGACTTGATTATCCATGGCTGTGGACAAATAGCAATGGAGCCAGCAACTAAGAAGCACACCCACATGTGGAAAGGGACACAGTCTGTCACAGTATCAAATAAGCAACCAACCCCTTGATCAAAGTACCAGGATGTTACATTGCCTCCTTGATGTGAAGATAGAAAATGGGATAAGGAGAGATGATGTTTTTTACTGCTAGCAATACGACATTTGAGAACAAATAACAAACAAGGAGGGTTTTGAAGCAGGGAATATCTTTCAGTGTTGGTTTTTTTGTTGTTTGCTCAATAGTTTTTTCAATCTGTTACGATAGCATATAATGGACTTCTTACAGTCACTTTGGTGGCTCAGAGGGAAGTAGAAAGAAGCCTTAAAATTTGGAAGAAAACATGAGGACACTCTAACTAGGGTTAGATCAGCTAATAAGGTAGGAGGTCTTTGTAACTTTCATTAATAAAACCACAACCAATTCAACGCTCGTTATGATGTTGTAAACCCCAAATTTAAAATAGTACTCATATCCTAAAAGAAAAAACTGTTCCACAGTTCATGGAATATGTAGATCACACCAAACATAAAATTAATTTTAAAATATTATTTATGCTTCACTTGTCTGAATAGTGTAAGGAGACACCAACTAGAGTGTGAGAAGGTGCAAAAGATGAGGAAGAATTATCAAAGAGGATATAATGAAACACTATGGAATGAGTTTAAGAAAAAAAAAAGAAAAAATAAAGAAGGTCTAAAGACTTTGATGGCAGTGAGTTATTTTATTCATTAGAACAAATAGGAAACAATAGAAACTATAAATGTGGCACTTGTAGCATTTAGAGAAATGGTAAAATGGGAAAAATATTAGCACAGAAAATAGCTAATAGGAGAAACATGATTTACTGAATGCAGAGAGAACTTGGCAATCTTGAAGGCTGATTTCTAACCTAAATGTAAGCTGCTGTCATCTTGCATGAGCGAATACAAGATGCTTTAATTATTCTTGCTCTCCTGATTTCTGTCTTGTTGGCTTAGATTACGAATTTTCTAAAGTTTAAACTGCAAGTTCTCTTTTAATACATGCTTATAATGTGCTCAACACAACACAGTTTCAATCTCATTCAGTGCCTCTTTATGTCATGGAAAAATAAATAAAAAATACTGTTTCAAATTCTTTTACAAAGCAGAAACTTGATGCAATGAAATTCTGAGAACTTTTAGACTTTATATTCTTTAACATGAAAACTTAATCAAATATTATCAGCAGCAGTGGTACAAAAGATGAACAGTATTTATTAGTTTAAATATAGACTTGATAAAACAAAGAAGATGAGACTAATCTATAGGAGTAGCTACAGAATATATTCTTCTCCAGGCAGTGGAGAGAACGTTTGACAGTACAGGGATCAGCTTGAAAGAATATGGTGGGCAACAGTCCTGGAGAAAAGAGAGGTCCAAGAGAGCTGTTTGATTTTTGTGGATGAACTCTTCCAAGCTGAAGAGCAGTCAATTCCAAAGTGCAGGAAATCCAGCAAAGGAGGCAGAAGGCCTGCTCAGATTAGCAAGGAGCTTCTGACTAAACTCAGACATCAAAAGAAAACATACAAAAGGCGGAAGAAAGTGCAGGTCACCGAGGAGGAATATAGATACACTGACTGCTTGTTCATGCAGGGACCATGCAGGCCTGTGGTTAGGACAGCCAAAGCCCATCTAGAGCTGACTTTGCAAAGAGATGTGAAGAATAACAACGAAGGCTTCTACAGGTAAATCAGCAGCAAAAACAAAGATGAGGGAAAATCATAAGAATCATAGAATGGTATACGTGGAAAGGACCTTAAAGATAATGTAGTCCCAACCCCCTTGCCATCAGCAGGGACATCTTCCACTAGACCAGGTTGCTCAAAGCTTCATCCAGCCTGGCCTTAAACACTTCCAGGGAGGGGGCATCCACAACTTCCTTGGGCAACCTGTGCCACTGTCTGACAGGCCTAACAGTCAAAAATTTCTTCCTAATATCTAATCTAAACCTGCCCTCTTTCAGCTTAAACCCATTTCCCCGTGTTTTGTCATTAGTTGCCCTTATGAAAAGTCCCTCTTCAGCTTTCTTGTAGGCCCCTTCAGGTACTGGAAGGCCGCTATAAGATCTCCCTGGAGCCTTCTCTTCTCCAGGCTGAACAGCCCCAACCCTCATAGCCTGTCCTCATAGGAGAGGTGCTCCAGCCCTTGGATCATCCTCGTGGTCCTCTTCTGGACTTGATCTAACTGCTCCATGTCTCTCTTGTGTTAGGGGCTCCAGAACTGGATGCAGTACTCCAGGTGGGGCCTTACAAGAGTGGAGTACAGGGGAAGAATCACCTCCCTCGACCTGCTGGACACGCTTCTCTTGATGCAGCCCAGGATACGGTTGACCCACTTCTGGATGGAGTAGGAGACCTGGTGACAAAGCACATGGAAAAGGTTGGGGTACTCCATGCCTTCTTTACCTCAGTCATTAACAGTGAGATTTGTTTACAGGAATCCCAGAACCCTGAGCACAGTGGGAAAGTTTGGAGCAAGGAAAGCTTACCCTCAGTAGAAAAGCACTGAGAGAGCTGATCAATGTCATTGCAAAGCCACTTCTAGTTATCTTTGAAAGATCATGCCAATTGGAGAGGGGAGATTCTTGAGGACTGGAAGAAGGAAAATGATGCTCCTATTTGAAGAAGGGCAAGGAGGAAGATTTGGAGAACTACACGGTGATCAGCCTTACCTTGAACCCTAGGAAGATGATGGAACAACTAAATCTGGAAGCCATTTTCAGACATATGAAAGACAGAAAGTTGACTGGGGTTCAGTCAGCATGGATTTACAAGGGGCCTGACTACTGTAAAATGACTATCTCGGTAGTTACATAAGGAGAGAGCAGTAGATACTGTTTATTTTTACTTTAGTCTCATATGGCATTCTCATAGATTAACTGATAAAATATGTGCTTGATAAATCAACAGTGAGTTGAACTGAATACTGGCTGAACTATTAGCTTCAAAGGCTTCTCATCAGAGCATAAAGTCCAGCTGGAGGCCAGTCATTCATGATATACCCAATGGGTCATTACTGGGGCCAACACTGTTTAACATCTTTATTAATGACATAGATGATGGGACAGAGTGTACCTCCAGCAAGTTTGCAAGTTACACAAGACTGGGAGGAGTAGCTGATACACCAAAATGTTACGTTTTCATTCAGAGAAACATCAAGAAGTTGGAAAAATAGGCTGACAGGGATCTTCTGAAATTCAGCAAAGGGAAAGGCCAAGTCCCACACCTGGGAAGAACCCCATGGACAGGCACAGGGATCAAGTGACTTGAGAAGCTGACCTGGCAGACAGCAAGTTGAATGTAAGCCAGTCATGTACCCTTAGAGCAAAGCAAGCCAACAGCTTCCTGCGCTGCATTAGGAAGAATGTTGCCAGCAGGTTGAAGGAGGTGATCCTTCCCCTCTATTCAGCATTGGTGAGGACATACCTGGAGTACTGTGTCCAGCTCTGGGCTCCCTAGTACAAGGGAGACATGGAACTACTGGAGAGAGTCCAGCAAGAGACCATGAAGATGATTAAGGCACTGGGCTATCTGACCTATGAGGAAAAACTGAAAGAGCTGCAACAGTTTAGTCTGGAGGAGAGAAGGTTCAGTAGACCTTATCAATGTATAGTAATACCTGACAGGAGGGAGTAAAGAAGACAGAGTAAGGCTCTCCTCCTTGCTACCCAGGGAATGGACAAGAGTAAATGGCCACAAACTGAAACACAGAACATTCTATTTAAGCATAAGAAATTTTTTTTTACTCTGAGGATGGGTGAACATCAGAGTAGGTTGCCCAGAGAGGCTGTGCAGTCCCCATCCCTGGAGATATTCAAATGCTGTCTGGACATGGCCTTGATCAACAAGCTCTAGTTGACCCTGCTTCTAGAAGGTGGGTTGCACAAGATAATCTCCAGAGGACCCTTCCAACCTCAGCAGCTCTCTGATTCTGCATTTTATGCAGCTATTACAATCTGAAAGGTAAACACAGAAAGAACAGCTTTTCAACTCCAACACTTCCAATGATGTTAAGTAAATTTACATTTGATGAGGATCTGGCTAAGAGAGCTTTAGAGCATTAGGTGCAACAATTCTCATAGAAGCAGAACTGACAAGCAGCATAAGAAAATGAGGCTGAGTCAAGGAAATGTGCTGACATTTAAAGCATGCTTCTCTCAGCAAGCATTCAGGTTTAAGGAAGGAAAATGAACTAGCAATTACCATTAGTGGAAATGGTGGGAAAACAAAGGAGCATTGGAGAAAGTGTGTGCAGGTAGAAAGGTGTGAGGTAGAGATACCCTACACTCACTAATTTAGCAAAAATGTTAAAAGATTTTAAAATAGATAACAAAGTACGCACAGAGAAGGAGCCAGAATGCTGAAAGCAAGGAGCCAAAAGACAAAATAAGATTACTTTAATGATAAGAAGGATGATAGGAGGAGTCAGAGCCATTTCATCTAATAAACTGTTGTTGTTTTTAATATTTATTTCTAATTTGTCTTTCTTTTAACATCTATGGAAACAGCTAAATGCTTTACTTCTCTCATTAAGGATCCTGGAGTATCACAGAACTGCAGGAGAAATTTAGGGAATAATTCTAACTCAGCATAAATTTAGCTGCTGTATATAGTCAAAGGACACAACTTCTTCCTTCCTGTATGCTTACTGGTCTAGGGAACGGGTTTGTAAGTCCCTTCTGTCATTAATTTCCAAAGTTACTATTGATATGAGGCACTATGCATTACAGCAAATGAGGAGATAAAATCAGTTAGATATTAAAACAGTTCACTGACAATTGTCAACTGTGTACTTCAAACCATCAGAATTACTTTAGTAATTATTCTAAAATCCTTCTCTTGAGATTCATTCCTGTTTCATTGTTAAATGTATTAAATTTTATTTCTAACTCTAAAACATATGTACAATAAAGCAGTTTAGAAACATCTGAACATATATTTATTTTAATCCTTTGCCTTTTATTTCTCTTGATGAGCTGAGAATTTCAAGGGAAAATAAAAACTTATAAGGCAAGAGATTATATCACTGGAGACAGAAGTTTCCTTCTTTCAATTCAATGAGCTGTAAATAAAATATTATCCAAATAATTTTGTTTTTTCTATTCTTAATTCCATCTACAGACAGGAAGAATTCTTTAGACATGGTGAGACCATTGGAATTAATTCAAATTAAGTTTTCTTCTTACTTAAAATAAGTGAGGTCTATGTACTAGAGCATAAACATAAAAATAAATGCAATGTACCTTAATTTGACTGACCTTCTGCTAAACACTGTTGCTGACAAAAATGATGTTTGATAGATACAGAATAAGTATCTCACTGACCTTTTAATAAATCTTTCCCCTTTTTTATTTTTTTCTAACAATAAGAGAGGTTAGAGGCTCCAGGGAAGTTTTTTATGCCATCTTCACAGTACAAGTAAAGGGGAAAAAAATGCAAGCTTTTAATATTTTGGTATGCTCAAACTTTAAAATCACAGTAAGAACTCTAATGCAGCTTAAAGGAAATAAGAGAAGTTTATGAAACTATACTCTTTATCAACAGCTTTACAAGCATCTCATTTTTCATTAGAATAATAGCTAAAATTTGACCTTTGAAGTTCTTTCATCTTACAGGGAAAAGTTAGCTTTCTTTCAGGGACTTACCTTTTATAAAGAAAGCAGACAAAACATCTGTTACTAATTATTATTTATTCGTATCACAGTAACACTGAAAGGCCCTAACACAAATCAGAGGCTCCATTGTACTCTATTCTAGAAAATACATTCAAGGAGAGTCTCTGCTTCAAAGCCTTTACAGACAAGGCAGACACGTTCTTTCTTCTGAAGATTAGAGCTGAGGTATTGTAGCACAGAACAATTGCATTTCTCCAAGTTGCACAAAAAGTCTGTGATAGAGACAAGAATTAAACTTAGATATTCTATGGATAATCTTAATTCTTTTATCACTGGATGTCCCTTCATTTTCAAGTACAAAATCTTCCCTGGATAGTGGGCCTGACAATGGAGGCTACAAGGAACTTTTTTGGATGTGTAACTAAATCTTTTGTACCAGTTTAATCCATGATAAAAATAGGAAATATCCTCCTAAACTGGAGGGAGATAAGATGCGTTTTGGATTTTTGTTCATATATGCAAAAAAACTAAATTTTCTTAATAATTGACACCATGCATGTTTAGTTTTATGTTTTATTAGGAATTCATTTTTGCACTATTTATTCTGTGATGAGCCCTGTTTCACAAAATCTGTGTTATTTGATTTCCTAATAGGCTGGATATCATTAGAAAACATGGATCAATACTGATACAGGCTTTCCTTTCCTGTATATAATATGTCTTCAGTATGCATGAAATACTCAATGAATAAATTACAAAAGACTTTCCAAATTGTCTATTGATCCTGATGCAGTACATGATAGGGACACAAAATTGATGAAAACTTGAGTGAAATTATAAGAAAGAAGATCCAGAGCTGGAATCTTTATAAAACTCACAAAGCAAAATGAATGACAGCAAGTTTTCTCCAAGACCTCCCCAAACTGGCTGAATGTTTATATCAGAGCTAACAGAAATAATAATTTGAAGTACTTTTTTTACCACCCCTACTGCATTAGCAGGAACTGGAAAACTCATGGAAGTAGAGGTAAACAATTATTACATTAATCCTACATCAAATGCAGGATACTCTGTGCTAAGGAAAGAGGAAGAAACTTTTCAAAATATTGAGTGTCAGCATCTTGCATCTAAATTCAAAGGAGCATAATGTTCAGATGATTGGTTCAAAGCTATTTCTAAAACTCAGATTAATTACATGTATCTCTGGAGAAAACTCAGATGCAAAAATATATTTATATATCACAAAATTACAGAATGGTTGAGGTTGGAAGGGACCTCTGATTATTATCTTGACCAACCCACCTGCTCAAACAATGTCACATAAATCCAGTTAATCAGGGCCATGTCCAGACAACTTTTGAAAATCTCCAAGGGGAGTGAATCCACAACCTCCCTGGGCAACCTGTTCAAGAGATCAGTCACCCTCACAGTTGTACTGGTGAGCCCAGAACTGGACAAAGTACTCCAGATGTGGTTTCACCAGTGCTGATTAAAGGGGAAGGATCACCAGCGAGGTGATCCCCTTCAACCCACTGATAAGATTTTATCTAATGCAGCTCAGGACACCATTATCTTTCTTTGTTGCAAGGGTGCATTGTTGGCTCATGCTCAACTTTCTGTCCACCAGGACCCCCAAAGTCCTTTGCAAAGAAGTTTTCCAGCCCCCATTGAATACTGGTGCCTGTGGTTCTTGTTTCCCAGATGCAGTACTTAGCTGAATTTCATGAGATATTTGTCAACCAGACAAGGTCACTCTTGATGGCAGCACAACCCTCTGGTGTATCAGTCACTCTCCCTGGTTTTGTATCCTCAGCAAACTTGCTGAGGGTATGTTCTACCCCACTATCCAGACCACTAACAAAGAACAAGATTAGAAACATTATTGACCCCCAGGTTGCACCACCTGTTACTGTCCTCTGGTTGGACTTCATACAGCTGATCACCACCCTCTGGATTTGGTCATTCAAGCAGTTCTCAATACACCTACCTCACTGTCTGCTCTTCCAGCCCCTAGTATAATTTTTCAAAGATTCTTGAGAGTGGCCTCACAACAACATGAGCCAGCTCCCTCACCACTCATGGGTGCATCCCATCAGGGCACATGGATTTATGTATGCCCAATCTGCTTAAGTATTCCCCGACCTTATCCTCTTCCACCAAGGGTACATCTTCATTGCTCCAGCCTTTCCCCCTGGTCTCTGGGTCCTTAGATTTCTGAAGACCAGGACTGCTTTTAAAGACTGAGAAGACAGTATTCAGCACCTCAGGTTTTCTGTGTCCTGTGTCACCAGATCCGCTGCCCCATTCAGCAGCAGGCCCACATTTTCCCAAGTCTTCCATTTGCCATTTATGTTACTTCCAGAAGTGTGTGTGTTTTTCTTTTCATTATGTGTTGTTCCCGATTCATTATTTCTCATATGTGGTGTTTAATCTGGGAATATTTCCTCCACAGTGAAAACAAGCTATATAACCTTTTATTTTTTTCCCAATACGGCCACAGTATCTTACAGGAAAAAAAGGATATTCTACTTTTACAGGAGTCATTTACAGCATTTTTATACTTTTAAAGACGTCTAGTACTACACTGATATTAAAAAGGCTTCTCAAAACAGATCTGTTCAAGGATGCTTGTTCTAAATCTCTGATTAATTTTGTGGTCCCAGAGATGAAGTCAAGTTAGTAAGTCTGCTGAAACAAAGATGCCATGTTAATGATATTTCTTCAGCTTTTTTGGCATGGCTGACTACACTCAAAACTTTGCTTTCTTCATTAAGCTTGACCATAAAAAGTTCAGATATTTTGAAAAGAGACTGCAGCTAGGCAGTAAATAATCATAGGTACATCAGATTTTTTGATATAAAAATGGATTTGATTTATACTGCTATGTCAGAAAAAAAAAAAAAAAAAAAAAAAGCCGTGTTTCCTCCATTCCTCCTATTCAGTTGTACTTTTCAGCACCTAAAATGTGAATTTCCATTTGCTTATTTTGAAGTCCATAGGAAGAAATTTGCAGGGACAAATGTTTTATATATATACAGTTTGAATTTAAGTTTTAAAATTTAATGAGTCAGACCAGGTTTGCAAAAAAAAAACAAAAACAAAAACAACAAAAACAAAAACAACAACAAAACAAAACAAAACAAAACAAAACAAAACAAAACCCTAAACTTTAAATCACAGAATCACAGAATATCAGGGATTGGAAGGGACCTCAAAAGATCATCTAGTCCAATCCCCCTGCTGGAGCAGGAACCTAAAGGAAATTACACAGGAAGGCGTCCAAGTGGGTCTCGAATGTCTCCAGAGAAGGAGACTCAACAACCTCACTGGGCAGCCTGTTCCATCTACTTCAGATTATTTCCTTCTAATACATAAACTCTTGAGTATAGATTAACTGGAAAGTGAACTTAAATTTAGCCTGCTTATTTATTTTTTTAATAAAAATCTCTCAACTTTTATATAGTTAAAGTTACTTCAGAATATTCTTCTATTATTATTCTTCATTGATCATGGAGAATAAGGCTTTTCAGGTTCCTGTGACCCCTCATTACCTTTCCCTGGACCCACCATATCAAGCTTGATGAGCCATTGGTATAACTATCCTAAGGAAGCCTAATAATCAGTACCATATCGCAGTATTTTCTCTCCAGCAGCAGGAGATGCTATTTAAGAAGCACACACAAGTCCTTCCACTGTCTGCTGTCCATTCTCCTCACCTTCTCTCAGCATTCACAGTAGGAACTGCAGGGAGTACATCCCTGATTTTCATATCCATTTATCAAACTGCTGCCCAGGAACTTGATTAATCCATTTTGAACCTGCTTGGTATTATTTATCTCCATGACCTTCTGTGGAAACACATGCCAAAACCACATGAAACACTATGTAAAGTTGTACTTTCTTTTACCGGTCTTAAACTCTCATCCTGCTAGTTTCAGTGAGTGCCTTCTTATTCTAGTACTGTGGGATTTGATGAATAATAGTAATACATTTGCCTTATCTTCTGTCTTCATGACTTTGACAATATTTATCATTTCTCTCTCTCCAGGCTTTTCTTTCCTAAACAGAAAGGCTCAAGTATTTTAATCTTTGATTGTAAGACAGTGTTTCATTCCCATAATAATTTTGATTGCCGTCTCTGCATTATTTTTAACTACATAATATCTTTTTTGGAGATGCAAGGAAAAGCACTGTATCAAGTAATCCAGCACATCAATGTTTTTCAGAACAAAAAATGTTGGTTTCTAGTTTAGTCTCAATATTTTTCCTGATGTTGCCAAATATTTTGTTTGTTCTTGATAATAAAGTGCACATTGAGCTGATGATTTCAGAAGACATCCAGTGAGGAGTCCAAGGTCTCCTTCCTGAATTGTGACTTCACTTTCAAGTTCACCATTATGTAATCATGATTTAGGTTACATTACCCCCCATTTACTCACATAATGTATCATCTGGCATTTCTTTGCTCAATACTTCAATTTTCTGATGTCCTCCTGGAGTTTCTCAACATCAGTGTCACATTCAACTGTCTGAAAGTTAATATCTGCAAACTTGAATATTTGATTACACATCCCTGTTCCAAGGTCATTCATGAAAATGCTGAATAAAAATGAACCCATTGTCAATTCATAGTCTTCTTCCCCCTGAAAAAGGATCTAAAGGTAAGTTCCTGAAGAGTAAATTGCAGCCTATCCTTTTATCCTGTAAAACCACTACTTTCCTCCAAACACATAGCAACTTGATTACTTTAATGGGCTTTGGTATAGAAGCTGCTCAAGGATTTAACTTCCAAATCCATAGTGCTCACTCACACTCTCACAGAACTCCATACTGCCTGGTTCCTAGCACAATTAGATTACACCTGTGCTTTGCTATGTCATTCTTTATTGTAGGTCATCATTTTGCAAGGAATGGAAGTCAGACTCATTCCATAGTACCCAGGATTTCCTTTAAAGTTCTTTATTTAGATAAAATTTGTGCTGGCAACCTGGCAGTCCCCTGTCAGAGTGGCAGTGTGATTTGTAGTAGATAGTTTGCACAAGTTCACCAGAAAATCAGCAATTTCCCATTTGACTTCCTTCAAAACTCATGGCTGAATGCAATATGGTCCTAGTGAGTTACCTACATTTGCTTGACATCATGTCATCATTGGATAAAAAGTACAAAGCTTTTCTTCTTAAGGAGAGCTGTATGGATTATAAATCAGCTTGTTTTTCATCTTTCTAGCTCCTTTGATTCAGGAATTCATCATAGAGACATAGGTTTAATGTTTGAGATTGAAAGCTTTTTTTGCTCATAAACATATGTACTGATGTTCATAGAGTATAAACTATGTTGGTGAATCTAAAGAGATAAGAAACATAGGATTTTTATCTTTTTATTTTTTTTTCCAGGAAAGGAAGAAATGAACCTGGGTTCACACTGTCATATTAAAATAACCAAATCTCTAAGTGAAAAGGGAGATTTATCCTCTATCTATGCTTAAAAGAAAGCAGCAGCTATCACTTCACGCTCAGTAATCTGTAAGTCTGAGAAAGCTTAGCAGATCATGCCTCTCAAAGGAGGAAGGCAGTAGGTGCCCAGTTTCTGGATCCCCATGTTAGGGCTGAATTGGTGAACTACCAGGATTGAGATACTTCTGACAACTGCAGTAACAGTGATTTAAGCATCTGGGCAACTTTAAGGTCAAGAACTGAAGAGCTTACAGATTACAGACCTGTCAAATATAAAAAAGAGCTCTGTGGGAGGTTTAGAATAAGACTTCAAAATATGCTTCTCTTCTACTTCAAGTACTTAATTCCTTCTGAGATCCTGCCTTTGGTGACTTTGTTAAAATTTCCTTTGGGTTTGCCCAGCAATCACACCTTGTGAAAGTAACCAAATAGTTGCGAGAAAATTACAAATCCCAGAATAATTTATGCATTTTTATCCTGTAACAAAGGCCTAAAAACCAATGAGACTTATGTTTGCTGTTTTATATTGCTTAACTATGCTTGTTATACGAAACTTAGTACAAATGTATAGTATTGACCTCTGCTGAATATTCTGGTAAACTATATACAACTATATCACACACTGTCTGGGTCAAAGATATTCAGACAGTTTAAAATGTGACTTTTTCCAATGTTACACTCTGCCTAAAGCCACTAGCAAAGAATACCTTCTAGCCAAACAGCAAATACCTCTGCGTTTGTTGCAGAACGTCTTGATTTTATTGCCAGCAAACTTGAAAATAATAATAATTAAATTTCAAAAAAGTTTTTAACAGTTTACATAACCTAAGTATTTTGGTTTTAGTTTCTTACAAATCTAAGGTAAAATCTGTCTATATGCTTCTCTCCCTATCTTTCAATTGCTTCACAATGCTTTGAAGTGTTCAAATTCATTGACCATTCCTTAAACCATCCTTTACTAAGAAATCTTCTGGAAGTTGTGGGTTTTGTTTTTGGTTTTTTTAATCATATTCAAAGAAATCTGTGTGGAGTCAGTTTGTGTCATTTATTTTGAATGGTTCAGAAAATTTTCAATGCAATGTTAAGGACTCTTGTATACTGCTTTTTTTTTAAAAAAAAAAAAAAGTAGAAAGGTTTCAAATTGTATATTGTATATGTATAACCCATATATTTATGGTACATTATATATATACACACTTTGTACTAGAAAAGTATTTCCCTATATTTTCCCTTCCACACTCTTATTCTGTTGTTCTCCCCCTGTATCCTGTAACATAAAGAGCTCAGAAATACTTTTGCCTTTTCACCACAATAAGAACCTAACATAATTAATCCTGAATAACTTGGATAGTACTGTAGAATGAATGCATAAATTATAACACTGTAATATAAACACATAATAATAGTAATTATTTTACTGCAAAAATTACGCATTAGCTCCTGGCATTATACCAAGACTTGTGACATTCATCAAAGATGTTGCTCACCCACCTCAGAAGAACACACCAAATAATCAGGGGAGGTTTGTTCATTAATTCAAAGTATTATAGGAACTTGATACTCTTATGCATGTCAGAAAAATCCACCAAATATTTCGTGACACTGTTCATTAATTCAAAGTATTATAGTAACCTGTCACTGCTTATCTCAACTTTGTTAATTCAGAACACTTACCAGTGAAAGCACTGTAATTTGAAACCGAGAGCTTTTATCACTTTAAATCCTTGTCTACTAAGACACGAAGTGATTTTTTTTTTTTCTCCTTTTTAGAACACAAATATTGAGTTACTAGCAGACAAGTTGATAGCCTTTGAGTCTTGGGAACAATGACAATCATCCAGTCTGGCCTTTTATATTCACACACCATAGATGATTTCCCAATAATTTCTGCATTATAGTCCATATAAGCCTATACCTCCTCTTTTAGCTAGAACACCTCTTTTTGCAAGACACTGGATTTGTTTAAAGTTTTCAGGCAGTGAAAATCCACAGCTTCCCTAGATAAGATTTTATAAAGATTAATTACTTTTACTTTTAGAAATATATACTTTCTTTTTCAACCTTGAATTTATCTAGCTTCACCTTGAAGTAAGATCCCTGGATCTCATTATATCTTTGCAGCTAAATTAAAGAGCTTCCCTTCTGCAGTATCTTCCTCATGAATGTGCTTATAGATAGCATTCAATAGGTTAACTCTATGCTACGTGTACCCAGCGATACAACTTGAAAATATATACTCTAGCCCACATTTTAATATCCAAGAATAATTTTATGATGATCATTCATCATCTTGAGTGCTATCACACAACACTCACAGGCCAACCAGATGATCAGGCCCAGTCAG
>NW_010292717.1:12607-22921 GCF_000700745.2 Antrostomus carolinensis | reverse complement strand
GGGGCCGAGGGGATGTTACAGTGTTTATTCCCGCTCGGGAACGTGAGCGCTGCCCCACAGCTGGGAGTCGCCTGGCCAGGCTGCTGCGGTGGAGTAACTCAGTGTGCTCCGAGCACGGAACCGCGCGGGGTGCGGGCGTCCTCGGGGATGTCTTTCACGGTGCTTCCATGCCTTACCCTAGAAATTCCTGCCGTTCTCCGCACGTAAAGCATCTACAAAACTTGAAAGTCATCAGCATGGAGAATGCTCCACATACATTTATTTGTTAGTAAGTAATATTGGAATGCTGATTCTTGTGTTCAGATTGCGGGCTCACAAACGTCTGGTCTGCTGCCAGCTCTAGGACAAATGCCTTCTGGTTGGAGAAGCTACTGCCCTGTAATATGAATGTAACAGGGAGAATCAGCCCTCAAACATGACTGACATGACTTACTAATGTCTGTAGGGTGAGCTTTCCAGCTCACTCTAGGTTATACTAGAAAGTACTGAAGTTAGTATTGCATATATGTTGTCTGCATAATCTTTAGTTACTGAGATTAACCTCAATTACAGAAATTAACCTAACTCAATGAAAAAAATGGACAGACATTATCTAGGCCATTTACAGAAGGCCTGTGCATTGGGAACTGCATGGCTGGGGTTTCGTCTGTAATGAGAAAGAAATGCTACAGTGAAGCTGTAGCCACTTTTCCAAACTAGCCGACAGGAGAAACATAGGAAGAAGCTGACTATCATGAAATGCCCAACAACCCTAGTATAAAATAGGGTCAGTGGAATTACTGTTTCAGTCATACCCTGAAGGGAGCTTACATGACCAAAGAAGTCCAGAGGATTTAAGAAGCTGGACGGGGGGTAAGCAGCCCATACAAAGGCACCTCAGAGCTTTAGTGGACAGCTAGCTGAACAGAGAAGAAATGGAGGAAGAGCTCTTTCTAGTGTAGTTGGCCTTTAAAAGTTGACTTGAAAAATGCAAGTCACAATTGAGAAAAGCTGTCTAAAGGGAAAGGATGTCTTGCTGCAGTTTAGTTTCAGTGGAAACAGGAGGGCATGACCATAGTATAACTCTGTTATAGACTACTCTTTCCTGCTTGGTACAGGGATAGCAGGAGCCCTACCTTCTCACCAGAGCTGCAGGGAAAAGTAACATTGCCTTGATTACTTCTTTCCCTCACACAAATGCAGCAGGGCTTCCCCTTCACCTCCAGGCCAACAGGCTTCCTTCCCATCTTCTACAAAAACATTAATACCTGTATTAAACGAGAAACATGTTCTGGGACGTTGACCGAGGCAAGCAAACCAAGCCCAAGTAGTTTAGAAGATTTGTGAGCAAAACCAATATACCCTGGTGCCTCTCCTGCAAGTTTGCATCTCATTTCTAGGTGGAGTCATGACTGTTCCGCTCCCTACTTGTCAGATATGTAGATACACCTTTAAACCTACTGGCAAATAGTCATGTATCATCTTCTCCAGGTAACTTGAGAAAGTTTTATATCCAGAGGAAAATCAGAGAACTGTTCACATACGCCTAGTCACCACCAACATTCCCAGGCAGCAACATGGCAAGCAGCTCCACAGCTTCCATGTGTTTGACTAGGACAGTAGTCACTAGGGCATCAGGGCACTCTGAGAACAGCTCTGCTCTGTGACCTCAGCCAGGCCCCTTAATGATAGGGTATCTGCTTTCCTTCTCAGTTTTGGTTTTACCTATTTAGACTATAAACAAAGTAGTGCTGGCCAAATAGACTTATGTGTCAGGCACAACACAGCAGAGAACTGCTCTAGTCTAAGCCTTTAGCTGTCCCTGGAACTCGTAATAAGGGATTAATAAAACTAAGAGATTATTACTTTATAACAACTGAACTTCAACTCATTAAATTGAGAAGGTCCTTTAAACTGGCAACACTGGAGCAAGACTTACAGAAAGGCAAGCTTAACAGCAACAACAAACGAAGTCTCATAGCAGCAGAGCTCTAACATCAAACACACAAATTACAATAAGAAAGGGAATGGTGATTAGCTTGCTAAGGGGCAAGCCAAAAGGGACAGAGTCTGATTTGAAGGGCACAGGATGAAATACTTACCAGTTCTTATCCAAATAAATACTCAGCATTTAAGTAATTCTGCAAGCCTCCAGAATTGAAAATATAATGGCAAAATTTTTCCTTTCTGGAACAGAATCCACAGAAAAATTTCTTCCTCAGACCCAAGACAGCATTTTGTAAACATCTTCAGGTAATAGTTTTGCATTCTGGAACGTTTCAGATCATTCTCTGAATTTCTAACACAGCATCAGCTCACTGATACTGACTACAGTCCTCAGGTTCATTTCTGTTTTTCAACTATGAGTTGTTGCCTTAAAATTAGCGGTGTTCCCCTACCCCTGTGAAAGGCGAGTGTCTCCCCAAAAGAGTTCATTCTATGAGAACACAGCAACAACTCTGACTCACAAGGGTAATCCAGATAATCAGAGCAATTCCCCATCTTATGCTTGCTGACTAGTGTCTAATTAGTCTAATATATTCTTATTCCTTGGGGTTATCTACTTGATGCCTACCACATTCTTTAAAAAAAACCACCCATGTACTCCTGAGACTGGAAAGCGATTATAGACCAGTTCATGCTTTCCTGGGATTAAGGTCCCCAGAGGTTGCTCAATAACAGTACACAAAGGAGCCGCCAATGAAATATTCTCTCTGTTGCTGTCTCCCCAAAGGAGATGGAGATTTACTTCCAACCCTTTGAGGTTACCCCATCTCATAAAAGGGAATTTAAAGGATCTCACGAGGAGGCCAGCACCCTGGTTAATAATGTTTTATTTTCCATGCTGTCCATAGCAGCACAGCTTTAGCAATGCCACTTCACTTGAGACTCTCCCAGCTGCATCTGCTCCAGGGATGGGGCAGAAGGAAAGGAAACCATCTTTCTGTTGTTTCTACAAGCTGCTCAGCATAACCTCACTGTTTTCACTGGCTATAATAAACAGATGAAGAATAACAGACCTATAAAAAATTAGTCCATCTTCTCATTCTGACTGATTCTCCCCCTCCCCCAGTCCTCTGACCAGTCAGTGGACCAGATGAATGCTTCTTCCCAGGCAATTAACCTTTTCCCTCCTGCTCAGGAAGGATTACATAAAATTATAATGAATCCTCCTCAGGTATTATTGAGGACCTGTCTGACCAACCACACACATTTACACCCAGGGAAAAAAAGCTTTTTTCTCGGGATAGGTAGAAGGCATTTCTCCATTTTCTACCTCTTCACACATGCCACTGTGGATTCAGAATTATCCCTCATCCCCAAAACCATTTCAGAAATATTCAGCAGCAATGTAGAGTTTTTGAAAGAGAGCATCTGTACCTCCTACCCTTTTTACAGAAAAGCAGACTAGCCACCTTCGCTGCTCTTGCAGGCAGAAGGAAAGACCAACCTGCACATTACAGCTTTGAAAAATTCAGCTGCATTTGCTTTCTGCCCAAACTACAGCAAACAAAATGAGAGACCTCAGGGATTATTCCACTTTTAGCCTACACTCATCTAAGCAGATTGCCCTCCAAGATCAGCTTCCTACTTCATCTATTTTTTTCTGGTTAAAGGGACAGCAGGAGTCATTCAAGTCTTTGGGCTTTTTGTATTTCTCTGTTAAGTTTCTGTTAGCTGAGAAGGCCGTGAACTGGCAGAGCAGCAGCATAATAATCAGTGTGGAGTTGTTGTTACCAGAGCAGATCTTTACCCATACGGGCTAAACTAAATTTACCCTACATAAAACAAACCTGACCTTCTCCTGCATTTTGCCTGTGCCTTACCAGCACCCCTTTTTTACTGCCTTGTCTTGAGGTTCTGTTCACTGAGGTGCTGGGGTTGTCCCAGTGGTGATGTCTGCAGTTACCAGGCCTTGCCACTCTTCACACAAAATTTCCTGCAGTTTTCCCCAGGATGCTGAGGTAGACCAAGAAACAACAAATATCACAGCAGTAGGCCTTTAGGAGCATTGCACACAGCAGATAATATCTGACTGATGTAATCCTTAGGTCCCACTACAGCTTTTTTTTTGCTAAAGCATGGAAAAACTGCAACGTACCCTGTTACTCAGAAACTTGAGCTATATTTAGACTTTGGTCCTGTGAAGCAGATCTGTTTCACTGTGACCAGCTATGGAAGCAAACTCAGTAGTTCAGCAGTTCCCCTTTGATCAGCCCATTTCTCTGGGAACGTGCACATCCAGCGTGTCACCCTGTGATCCTTCACAGCAGCCAGCCTCTATTGAGGAGCCACCATTAGATTAGAAAAATCCAAGCACCTCACAGCGACCAGTAGAGAAAGTGCACTGTGTACCCCTTGTCATCACACACAGTCAGACACCACTGACATTAGCATTGATGGTGCCTGGTTTAGTGGCTACGTTAGGACATTTGTTGCTTTCAGGTACAGCCCTCACAGAATTCTTCAGTGGAGAAAAGAGATGATGGCAGTCTCTCTTACTGAGAGATGAGCTTTTTTTTGCTTGGACAACATCAGCAGGGAAGGGTAGATCCCAGACACTCATCTCTGTGCAGTTGCCAGAAAGGGGGGTGCCCTTGAAAAAAAGATAGACTCATTCACATAAATGTCAAAAAAAAAACCCTGATGTGACTATTTTTGTTCAGCTCACCACCCAAAGAGCATGTTCCAAATCAGTAATGGCAGTGAAAGTGCCTTGGTTTTTGGAAAAGAATTCTTCACTTCGTGATGTTACAAATGAATCGCTCTGATAACCCGAAGCTGAACTGAACCCAGTAGCTCTTACTTCAAACAACAAACGCACAAACCAGCAAGCAAACAAAGCCTGGAACATTTCATTCCATTAATCATTTCAGTCTGGGGCCTTTGGCTCTTGCATGGTTTTCATTCTACTTTTTAAAGCAATGAAAGAGATCCCTATGGCTGGGACTACAAAGGAAACTGCTCCAGATGTCCTCACCATCCTCCCCAGAAGATGTTGCTGAACTGTTTCCAAAGGTGGCTGAGTGGCATGGAAGAGAAAAGAAACCACCACACCTGGGCAGAGAAAGCAGAGGAAGGTCTCCACTCCCACAGTCTTTGTGCCTTACAGTTTTCTCCCTGGCCCTGAAAGAATGAGACATCTTCATGCCCTGCAATTGAATGCTACTCTCACACACCACCTACAAGGAACTCGGCAGTCTCAAATAAGATCAGACCAGAGACCCAGTGTCCTCTGTCTTAGCAGTGTTGGCAAACAGATGCAAGACATCTCTTAGTGGATAATTATAGAAGAATTTACCCACAAAGAAGACATCAAATTAATTCTGTGGTGATTATTTTTTACCTTGAAGCATGGTGCTTCTTATCCATTTTACTGGGATGAGCGCACAGCAATAATATATTCAAATATCACCCCAGGACTCCACTACCACAAACTCAATTACTACAGATTGTATCCAGGCACGCATGTCTGCCATTCACTCTTTGGGCATGATGCCATAGCTACGATCACATTATCCTCACCCTACGCTGACTACCCACGACAAATTGATTTTACAGACTCATAGCTATTTTTAAAATCACTACAGCATATTGTATTAAATGAACTATGCAGCAAATTAAGCCTATACTTAATTGAAGTAAAATAGGATATTTGTACAGGAAGAAGCTGGATGCATGATTAGCTGTTTTGCTGAACCAGAGTCCTATTAATTGTCCAATAATTGAACTTTTGTTTCAGTGGTCTTTAGGATATAGCCTTATAAATCTACAGGAAGCATCACAGTCCAATCGAATCCATTCCAGTCACTGAAGACATATTTTTCCCAAACCTCAGAAGTTTTCACACCCAAGAGGGAAAAGGCATGAAATGAGAACACTCCCAGCCTTGCAAAACAAAGTGCACCATAAGGGAAGGTGCCTCTGAGCTGAGAGAAGATGGTGCCATCCTGCATTCGTCACTGGCTTTCATGATAGCTGTGCTGTCATGGCATCAGCGGGGACAGGTGTATCCTGGGCTGTGTGACTCAACAGCCTTATGGTACCAAAGGTTTAATTCAACTGGCTTTCATTCAGCTTCCACTGGGAGCTGTGTGTTTCCATCACCTCTCAGCGGGGACTCACCAACTCAAATATGAAGGCCAATTGATTTTTAAAAGCCTCTGATTTGAGCTGGCTTGATTTTAGGGATTCTAGCTTGAAATGCTTTCAGCCTCAGGGGTGCACAGCTGCCATACTTTTAACTGGAACCATCTGAAGAAAATCAGGATAGAGACGTCCCAAACTGGTAAAAATTGAGTCACTTTAAATCTGTGGTCACTTTTCAAATATCTGTGCTTGAATGGTAATATCAGGAATGTAGAGAAGTCATCAGGGCTGGGAAATGAGCAGATGAGCATGAGACTTGTCTTAACTTTCAATGTTATGTTTTAAAAAAAATACTCTTTAAATATATCACCTGACTTTTTTCTTACATTGGTGAAGATCCAGAATAAGGTCAGTGAAATTAAGGAAGTTACACAAAGCAAGACTAAGAACAGAATCAGGATTTGGGGTGTTAAAAATAAGGACCATAAAGACAGTTTTGGCTGTTTTCTCTTTGTCTTTAATCTGACAAGGAAAAAAGGAAGCTGGGAGGATGAATGAATGTCAGATGTGAAGAAAATACTGGGGCTTGCAATTTCCTATTATAAAGCAGGACTAGAAGAGTAAAAAAGCACCAGAGGTCAGGAATGAGATACAGTGAAAAAAAGCAGCATGCACTCTCTTATTCTAGGGATAATGGTCTCAATCTGCTGTGTATGAAAAGAGACGCTGGGAAAGAAAGTCCAGAAACAGCAGAAGGTTTGACAGGGCAAGGGAAGGATATATTATTTGTTCTAGATTTACGTATGGTTTGAGGTTTGTAGCTGTAATTCTGAGAGCCTTGCATCTGCCACCCCACGCCACAGTCTCTTACCCAAACCACAGGGCGAGTGCACATGCCCTGCTTTGCCATCTGGGAGGAGTCAGAAGATGAAGAACAATTGTGGAGCCACCCCGGAAGCCAAGACCTCTGTCTCCATCTCAGAGTGCCCGAGGAGGGCAGATGTTTAGTTTCTGTTGGATTAAGCTTTTGGCTGGAGATTAAGCTTTGTTGTGGGTTAGCTGCTGATCTTAACTGGATAGCTTTCCTGCATATCTGCCAAAAATGCCTAGAGTAACACATTGGTTCTTTTCACACAGTCTGTCAACAACTGAAGTCAACACATACATCAAAACTACATATTTTAAAAGAAATGGAAAAAATTGATTGGGATGGGCATGAATTCCCTCAGTCTCTCCTCCCCACTGCTAACTTCCCCTGCTTAGCAGTGCCTCCATTCCTCCTTCTGCCTGTCTCAACTGTCCAAACGTGGAGACAAAAGGAAATTGCTGCCACCACTTCAGCCAAAAAATTGTGGATATTGAGGGAATCCAAGAAGAGCAAGACATTGTTCATATACACCAAGGTGGGATGACTGGTGATTTGAGTAAAATGAAATTTATTATCACATTGCTTCTGAATAACTGTGCTCCAGGTGTACCCCTTAGAAACTCACTTACTCCCAAGCTGGAAAAAGGTTAGACCTAGATCCAAACATCATGGTCAAATATGGCATTTCTGTCTGGTGTGCTGACTGAGGGAGCTCAGAGAATTACTGCAGATTCCTTGTTCCTCTAGGAGATGTCACAGGGATGTCCTGACCCCCAGGTCCCCCGAGACTGGCTACTGCAGTGCTGCTGATCCCTAGCAAGGAGGTGGGCTGGGTGGCAGGAAAGCACATTCTGCCAGGCATCTTGAGCCATCCTTTTGTCATTGCTAAATTTACTCCCCTACAAGGGGACTACAGCACATGGCAGCTGTTTGCAGGGTCAGGAGAGAAATCCAGGCTATTTGTGACATCTATTTGAGGGCTCTTTAGTATATAGAGAGCCTCTCTTGTGCTCACTGCTTTATCTAACTGTAGTTTCTAGGTTCCACTGCACAAACACTTCCTGCCACTTTTCCTTTCCAGCACCATTAAACTCCATGCATGAGGGTGGGGGGAACAGGGTGGGGCAGCTCACTTTTGAAGTCCAGCTGCAGTACAAAGCCAAACCAATGCCCCATGTGGCTCTGCCGGGCACCTCTGAAACTGGCTCCTTTCTCTTGTGCAGATTTCAGCACTCGATGTAAATCCTGGTTTCCTTGGTTAATGTTTACTCCTTCCTTAGGAGTACACTCATGGAAATTAGAAGCAGCTTTGTCTGAGGTAGGATTTAGTAATAACTAAGGTCCATGTTCCTCCTGGTGCTGTTATTTATTTCAGCATCCAGCGAGCATAAAACATTCCCTTTGTGATTTAGTAGCATTTAACAGTGAGCCTGAAAGCTGTGAGTGACTGCAGGAGACACAGAACAACAGAGAAATTAATCATAGAATCATAGAATCACAGAATGGTTTGGGTTGGAAAGGACCTTAAAGATCATCCAGTTCCACCCCCCCTGCCATCAGCAGGGACACCTTCCACTAGACCAGGTTGCTCAAAGCCTCATCCAACCTGGCCTTGAACACTTCCAGGGAGGGGGCATCCACAGCTTCTCTGGGCAACCTGTTCCAGTGTCTGACCACCCTCACAGTGAAGAATTTCTTCCTAATATCTAATCTAAACCTCCCCTCTTTCAGTTTAAAGCCATTTCCCCTTGTTCTGTCACTACCTGCCCATATGAAAAGTCCCGCCCCAGCTTTCTTGTAGCCCCTTCAGGTACTGGGAGGCCGCTATAAGATCTCCCTGGAGCCTTCTCTTCTCCACCCTAACAGCCCCAACTCTCTCAGCCTGTCCTCACAGCAGAGGTGCTCCAGCCCTTGGATCATCCTCATGGCCTCCTCTGGACTCGTTCTAACAGGCCCCTGCCTTTCTTGTGATGGGGGCTCTAGAACTGGACACAGCACTCCAGATGGGGCCTTACAAGATGGGGAGAGGGGGAGAATCCCCTCCCTGGACTTGATGGACACGCTTCTCTTGATGCAGCCCAGGATACGGTTATTGGCCTTCTGGGCTGCAAGCGCACACTGTCTGCTCATGTTCAGCTTCTCACCCACCACCACTCCCAAGTCCTTCTCTTTAGAGCTGGTCTCAAGCCACTCATTGCCCAGCCTGTATTTATGTTTGGGATTGCCCCGACCCAGGTTCAGGACCTTGCATTTGGCTTTGTTAAACTTCATGAGGTTAGCACCGGCCCACCTCTCAAGCCTGTCAAGGTCCCTCTGGATGGCATCCCTTCCCTCCAGCGTGTCAACCACACCACACAGGTTGGTGTCGTCGGCAAACTTGCTGAGGGTGCACTCAATCCCGCTGTCCATGGCTCTGACAAAGATGTTGAAGAGCCCTGGTCCCAATATTGAACCTTGAGGGACACTACTTGTCACCAGTTTCCACTCAGACTTTGAGCTGTTGACCACAACTCTGAGTGCGACCATCCAGCCAGACCAAGGATGCTACTTTTTTTTCCTTTTTCCTTTTTTTTCAGGACCTGGCCTGGGAAGGCCTATGTCTGTGCTGCTGTGTGCTTTTGCCTTGCAAGCAAGTGGGCTCACCATTGGGATAGTCCAGCCTCACCACCCACCAGAGCCTAGGAGAGCAGCACTCACCAGCACTGGGCCAGGCTGGTGCCGGAGGGGGCTCCAGTGGCTTCTGAGCACCACATGTCTTGGAGTGCTTGTACCTGTACTTGAATTTTACTTATAGGTACTGATATTCTCAGGACTGGACCTTAGAGGGACTAGTGTCAAGGTCTGGATTCCTAAGTCTTGTGGAACTGGAAATTCCCATCCTAGCATGGCTCACTCAGTCTTAATGGTTCAATATCCAAAGCAGATAAATTAACTCTCATACAGGACTGGGGTAGGAGGAAGCAGCTTCTTTGTAAAACCTCTTTAAAACTTAGATAATCTCTGGCTTGTCGGTGTGCACAGTGATGACCCCCAAGGGCTTTGTTCCATCTTTGGACATAATTCTCTCCTTTGCAAGATCTTCTGTGCTGGCCAGCTGATGATTGCCTTGGCCAAGATACTTGCATTTCAAAAACACCGTACTGTTACAAAGTGCCCATTCCTGCCTGCCTTTACAGAGACAGACAGTTTTCCCCCACATCAACAACCTTTTCACAATCCAATGAGTAAGCGCTGCTCCTCTGCTCAGGTTCAGCCTGATACTCAGGCTGCAAGGTGTTGCAGCACTGGGAGCTATTTGATCAACTGCTATTTCTGTAATAAAAGCTACCTCTGACAGAGCCATAGGTAAAATCTCTCTGGGGAGCAGCATTTCCTGC
>NW_010292717.1:0-12590 GCF_000700745.2 Antrostomus carolinensis | reverse complement strand
TGGCAGAACACCCTGTGCTTTACAGTTATTTTTTGCTGGAAACAGAAAAATCCTCCTGAGGGGCCATACTAGAGCCAGCCCCCTAAAGCCCATGACCCCGAATGTGTAATCTCCCTGGAGACCCAATGTACACGAAGAAATATAATCTTCTTGAAGCATCTGCTGTCTGCATTGTGTTAAAATATGGCTGGGATGCAACTGTCAAATCTCCAGGTCACTCATTGCGGAATCTTTTACAGGGCAATAAAAAACCCCAACTCAATCTGAAAGCAGCTCTGGCACACACAAGGATCTGGCTGTATTGCTTTAGGGAGGTTACTTTACCACTGCTGCAGCCTGAGAGGTTTCTGTGGCATCCTACAGACATTTCACCTGCTTTTGTGTCCTGGGAGAGAATAGCACACAACAGACAGGAAACAGAGACGAGTTTCTGGAGGTCACTGTAATGGCATCACATGCAAATCTGTCACCTGCTGGGACCTGCACAGCATGTGAGCAGCACTGGGGAAATGGGAAAGAGCTTCCCTGCTCACACAGGGGCAGAAGATCAGATGGAGCACTCAGCGAGGAGGCCGGGGAGGGCTGCCTTCGCAAATGGATCAGCTTTCCTGCTGGGGTGAAAGGGAAGGAGAGGTGTCCGTTATCACAGAAGGCACAGAGAAAAGGGGTGTCTGATGGGTTTTTTTATTTCTTGATACATTTTTTGAGCCACTTGGAGGGACTGGTCTCTGCTCTGAAGACATAGGTGCAGGGAGCAGGAAAAGGTGAGAGCTTAAAAGCAGAACTAGGAAGGGCAGAGCATCATTGTGACTTGTCAGTGATACACTGGTTTGCTGTCGTTTCAGTTTTCTGGATTTTTTTCAACACTGTAAACTTGTCTCCTTGACATCTGCCCTTGCACTCGGTCTTCCCTTCCCCCACTTCTCCCTTTAATGCTGGTGTCCTCGTTTCCCCTTTGGTACATAGGACCCTTTCGCTATGCAGGGATTAGTATCTCGCTCTTAAATATGTGAAACAGATACACAGATGATTTAATTTTCTGGATTTTGCCGGGCTGGCAAGACAGACTGGCATGGGGAGAAGGGTATGTTCTAGCAGGTCAGCTGAAGAAAACATCTTGTGTACTAGTTGAGTAAAAGGACACAGGCATACATGACACCAGCACCAGCCCAGCAGGGAGACCTCAGGGGATGGGAACAAGGTGGTAAGACATAAAGGCCAGGCAAATGAGGAAAAGCAGAAGAGAAGGTGGAACATGTTTCTGCCTCTCCCATTTGTTATGTGTCTCCCAGGAAGAAAGGACAGGAGCAGGGAACATGAGAAGCAAAAAGGAGCAGCAGTCTGCTCTGGCTACTGGTGGTTCAAGTTGCTGGTAACTTGTCCAGGAAGAGATGCTGGAGGAGCTGAGGAAAATGCAGGTGTGTAGAGATGGTGGCAAGCTAAGAGGGAGGCAGAGGTCTGAGATGTGAGGAGAAGATGGCAGTAAAAGCTGTGTAACTGGATGGGGGCACCTAGATGGGGGACACTGCTGAGCTGAGCAGGGATTCTCAAGGAGGAGGAGGGACAACAGAGAGGCTGTGAGAACGTGACAACAAAGAGTTGGAGAGGACAGTGATGTGGAGCCCTGGCCAAGGAAAAGTTGTCAAGTGGCAAGGATTAAGTCACCAGATCCAAACCAGGAAGTTGAGACTAACACCAAAGCCCTAACATTCAATAAGACCTTGCCAGCAGGTAGTTGGTAAGGTGGAAAGGAAGGACAGGACTGAGGCGATGTAAGATAATGCTGAGAAATGGGGTTTAGTGGACCATACGTGGCAGCAGCCGAGGCCAGGCTTCAGGTCAGCTTTGTGGGCAGCTGGAAGGTCACAGGCAGTCTTGCTGGGACACAGTGTAGTGACAACACCCCCTTCAGCACCAGTGTCATGATGGGTGCACACCTGGCTCTTGCCCAGAGGCTAGGGGCCAGGACAACCGTAGCCTATGGTGGGTGTTTGGAGATGTCCACGCTGCTCTAAGCGCTCGCGCAGCGCACAGCCCTGCCGTAAGCACGCTGCCGGGGCCGTGCTGCCTTTAGCGAGATCAAAGGGCAGCTGCGCTTTCACATTTGTCAACCAAAATAAAATTACGCTTCCCATGCTAACTCCCATCAGCCTCTGCTGAAGAGCCAGATGACTGTCTAATAATGTTAGAAATCTGTTTTGCTAGAGCATGGCAGCATCTGACTAATGTGGATATCCGTGTGTCATCTGCAAAGGAGTCCCAGGGATGAGGCTCCTAGTGTGCCACCAGCCAGTCCCCTCCACTGGTGCCATTGGCATGCTTGGGTCATCAGCAGGGATTTGCCTTCCTATGTGATGCTGGGAGACACAGCTGGATGGAAAGGGGCAACAGAAGTGCCTCGAGGACATTTTGGCAAAGTTGTTTTATTAGTGGAAAAGAGCTGATGTTTGCTCTTATCCTTAAAGGTTTCAAGAAACTTTTTTTTAATGCTTACTATGATATCAAGCACTGACAGAGCCTGTTGGGGACAGGCTCACATCAATGTTGCAAACAAAAAGTCAGGTCCTGGCCTGGAGAATCTGCAAGGTGACTGAGATTAGAGATGGCAGATAGGCACCCATGGCCAGCAGATGTAGCAGCAGCAGAACAGAAGGATGCCTAGGATCGGCAGGGCAGCCTGGTGGGAGGGAGTATTTTTGGTCGATGCCATAGCTGAGGAAGAGGAGTGGATGGGTCTGACTCAGGCTGGTACAGACAGCTCTTGTTAGCAGTAAGAGTGCACACAGAGGGGAAGACAAACCCTAGCAAAGACATCAGAAGGTCCCCAAGGTGATAACTCCCTTTTTTTTAAAAAAAAAAAAGATGGAGCAGGATGGTATAGCATGTTTGCCTTAGACATCAATCTGATTTAAAAACCTTATGTAACATACGTTTGAAAAACACAGGCCTAACCCTCCTCTCTGAGCTGAGCACTCATCATCAGAGGCTTCGACCCCCTGCCAGACCAGACTGGGGCCTTCCCATGTACCAAAGCACACAGACACAACTTGCAAGGTCAAGTGCAGTCAACTTAGATCTTAAGCTGCTTCATGTGTACGTGGAGCTTCATTTTGGATCTTCTCTGGATCTCATACGCTCGAGAAAGTAGCAGTGAGTGGGCCCAGACCGCTGCTGGCAGCTATGCGGGTGCTGGCAGAAGTTACAATGCAGTCAGTGGTGCAGAGTGGAGGCCGTCAGCTGTGTTATGCATCGAACCACATACATTCACTATGTGTATATACATTTATATGAAGGATCAGCTGAAATTATGTATTATTCCACATACACTGAAACTCAAAAGAGACTGACCGGAGAAGCTTTTTGCCGAATTTAGCCCTGAAAGCCCATTATGTGCCACTGTGTGGATGTTGGAGCAAAGGCACTGAACAATAATTGCAAACTTGTGCCTGAAGGCAAGTGTGTAAAATGTTTTCTGTCTTCCAAAGCACTGACAACTGCAGTTGTTGCAGGCTTTAATGGAAGCTACAGCTCATCAGCAATCAGCCCCTTTGTGTTAAATTGCCAAAGGTGGGGTTCAGACAGAAGGCTTAGGATACCTGTGTTTGCAGCATGGACTTGCAGTGAAGGTAAAGTACAGAAAGGGAGAGGTTACCAAAGCAGCTGATGGAGAAATAGGAGTGATAGGAAGAGCTGTGGTATCAGATGAGTGGTCTGACAACAGAAACAGCAACATAGATAAGCTTTGCAGTAACTGCCACAACAGGAGCTGATAGAGCAGATGGTCACCTCAGTTTAGCCTCTAACATGGCTTGTTGCCTCTAGCAATATTTACCCAAAAGTACTCTACTGATGGAGATGGGATTATGTAGCAAACAGGGAAATCAGTCCTGTTTTGTACAAGATACAACCATGCTGCTTATCAGCTCTGACAGTCCCTTCATGTGCTGGCTTTGACTTGGGCAGACAGAGCGATGTGACGATGTACAAAACCATTTCTGGCACAGCTTCAGATGGTGGAAACCGGGTAGCACTTTCCCAGTTCCCCAACTTTCTTGGAACTTTATTAACTCACCCCTCAAATCTGTAAACTTGGCGAACAGGTAAAATGTTAAACTCCCTTTCCCAGGTCTGAAATGACCTTCTGGGAGTTGTCAGGACATTTCCCTCAGCTCCTGATCAGTGCTATTTGGGGTTAATCCTGACCTACTTCAAGGCCTGACGTGAGAATTGCTTCATTGGTTTGTGAAAAGCACTTAGAGATCTTTCAGTGAGAGCTGAAAAAGAAAGGCAAATGCTGTTATTCTCATCCCAAAATACCAGGTAAAGAACCATGCTGAAGTAGCAATACAGATACGTTGCACAGGGGGTTATCACCAAAGGAGAGAGAAATTCTGCATTGGAAACTCTGCCATGTTTGAAAGGCCAGAGATCTACAAGCACTATGTGTATCTCAACTCACATATTTAATAAATATTGTCTCAACTGCATATGTTTACTTATTTTTATTAGAGCAAATTGCTTGTATTTCCTTCTCTTTCTTCTTCATTATAGCATCAAAGCAGGACAGCATGCCACACAACAGTATAGACAAACAACATCATCAGATACTTAAGGGTCTTTAGCTCCTAAATTGACTAATGCATAAATACAAACCAACATCAAGCATTTGGGATCATCATTTAAAAATCGCTGTTCTCTGAGACACTAACGAAGGCCATTCACATCAGAAAATTCAGTGGCTACAGGAGTGAGCAGCCCAGACTCCAGAGTCAGGAGTCGAGGAAATGGTCTGCTTCTCTCAGAATAAAAAACCTGCCAAATTGCTTTAGACCTGCAAGAAGTCCCAGACACAAGAGAACATGTAAGAGCTGCTCCAACCTGTCCAGCTCTTGCAGATTTGGGAATGTAGATGTCACCACCAGTCCTCGCTCTGCCACTGTTACCAGCAGTGCTCGTATCATTCCCTCTACTCATCCCAGTCCTTGTTGGGTGGAAGCTTGTCCCGGCTGCACACTGGAGCTGCACAGCACACCACGTGCAATGCACTCTGCAGGTGCGTGATGCTAGCGACCTGCTCCAAGGCTGTGACAAGTCACCTTCCACATTTGGTCTTTAGGGTCCCAGTTAAGTAGCTGACACTTTAAACAAGATGCTCTCAAGTGAGATGATAAGCAGTGATGAAGCTTATACAGTATCTCAGTCTTTCTCTCGCTTTAGCCCGACAAGCATTTCCACTAGAACCCATGGAATTAAGAGTAATTTTATAAGGCAAAATGCATTCCTGAGTAGGCGTCTGTACGAATTCAGGTGCTGGAAGTGGTGTAGCCACACGGCAGCACACTCTGTGGGCCAAGGTATTCTGCTTCTCAGCATGATTAACTTAGCAGGACGGAGCACTGCTGTACAGCTTTTAGTACCTATATAGGCTTAATGAGCAATAGCTTGCGTATCTCTAGGTGGAAGGAAGGGGAAGAGTAGTTTTCTTCTCAGGTGGAAGGCAGCCAGAAAACCGAAGCAAAGAACTCAGGTCTGCAAGCCTCCCTGTTGAGTACAGGGCATATTGCATGTATTCAGGGCCCAGGATAAACTAAAATAGAAAAACATTTGGTTTCAGTTCATACCTTTGTGGTGGCTCATTTTATTCATAGTACAGGAAGGGCAGAAGTTCTTGTTAATGAAGAAATGCCCTTTCTTTCTGTGCAGGTTTCAGAAAACCAGTCAGCAGCAGAGCAACGCTACTGAATTCGGGAGGAATTCAGTCACCCGCTTCCTAATACTCAAAGCAGTTAAAGCTCTGCACTCTTTCTTTACCTTTTATAGTCACAGGACTAGTCAAGCAAAACCTTGATTGGATTATTCTGCTTTAATTACAAAATGCACTCAGACCACAGGCGCAATGGTACCTGGTACATATGTACACGTTTCTCTCAAAGACCAAAAGGCACTCTGGTCCTGCTGTCAATCAACCATTTCCCTCTGGCAAGATCTTCAGAGTAGGAACAGACATCACAGTAATGCTTGAACTGCCTCTTGTGCGCAGGACACCAGACTCTGTATTTCATCATGTACTTTGAGATCCTTTAGGCTGGACCATACAAGAGATACGCGAGAGAAGGAGACAAAACTGGAACCTCGAGGTAATTGGAGTCCATATCCCACCACCCCCCACAAAAGTGAAGCAGTGATGGGCCACTCTCTCTCCTTGCTGCAGTTAGGACAAAGTAGATAAATCACAAGGTTTTTTTATTGCTGGTGAACTCAAAACAGGCAACTTTAATCTACTGAGGAAGATACACATACAAACAAATGTTAGGCCTTGTGCGTTTTTTTTTCTTCGTAATGTAAATGTCTCTACAACTTCAGTCCAGCTCCCGAGCTCCTGCTGAGCTGCCACTGAGATCCTGGTAACGTGCTCTGGGCACTTCTCTAAGATGTTGTAAGAAGCATCACATGTATTAAAAAGGGAGATCTGCAGAAAAGACAAAGCTTTGACTGTAGCCATGTTGCTCAGAAAGGAGAAGTCTGGCTAATCCTGCTGCATTAGGTACATGGTATTATGTATAACTATTTTATTTAAGAATTTGCTGGGTCCCTTTCTGTTTCTGGTGTGCAAGCTGCAAATAAAGTGCACTTCTGGGTGTAAATTACCACTCTATGAGGATGCAATAGCAGGGTGGTACATGTCAGACATCAGTGGAAAGAGACTACGACAGCTGTTACAATGGCTCAGGCAATAAGGATAATGGAATAAAATACTAGATGCTGCTAGGAAACCTCTCTGTAGTTTGAGCATCTAAATATTACATCACTGAGCAAAAACAGTGTTATTTAGTGGGGACCTTCTCAAGTCAAGACACACGATGGTTACTGTGCACCAGGTTAGTTCTGTGGGCAGCCAACTCCTCCTCCTCCCCCAGTCCCAGCTGCAGCTGGGAGTCACCAAACCGTGTTGCTAACTCCTTTCAGCCTTTGCAAAGTTTTGTAATAGCTAAGGAGAAAGCAGGGATCCTAAGGATGTTTCTAGGAAGCTGAGGGTTTCAGATAATGTAGGGGTGGTATAGGAGGCAGCACGACACCACACTTAAGCTATGTTGTGTGAGGACAACAGCTTTAGGCACTGCATTTTGTGACCCTGACAGAACCAGGACCAAAATGGGGAGATCCTAAACCTCACCTGCACCTTGCAATTCTTTTTCTGCTCCTGTAGAGCTCATCTACATTATCCTACATACAAATCTCATCTACATTATCCTACATACAAATCTCATCTCTTTTCTTCCCCCATATACAGTGTCAGGTGACTATTTTGCTGGTGTCTACACACCCAAGACCACCAAGGCTGATAATTCCATGCTGTTCCTCTGATTTCGTAACATTGGCATCACAGCATGGAAAAAAAAATAAAAAAAAATCTGTTTAGTGTTTGCTCTCTTTTAATTTAATGAACTACAAAAAAGCAACTGTAAATACCCACCTACGTATTCTGGGTGCTTCAGCAGACATTGCATACCCAGGGCAGATGTGATTAACTCCTTACCACCAGTGTTTTTGTATGCCCATTGTCAGCAATGGATGCCAGGTGAGAAGAGGGGGAGAGATAAAGTAATTGCACTCTGTATGATACAAAAAGTTTTAACACTGCCTTCATAGTAGCAGAACCAACAAGCAATTCTCCCCAGGGAGAGGACTCCCCTGGACTCACAGGGCCAGGACTGCTTTTCTCCTCAGGAATGGATGCCATGGGGCAAGAAGCAGGTTCACAGCTAAGCACTCTCTACCAGAGGCAGGGGACCCACACAGAAATAGCCTGGCCATTTCCAGTACAGGAGTGGAATCCCACAACCACACCAACAGGTTTGCGTTTCAAGCCAAATTGAGCCCTGGTGCAGCGCTTTTGACTATGGTGGAAGAACACCTGAAATTAATCTGGCCCTGCAAGGCAACTCCAGCAAACCTCCCCCCAGAAACAGGATAGCTGTTAGATACATCTGACAGCTGGAAGCTTCATGTTTGTTACTAACTTCAGAAGCCAAGACTTTCCAGAACAAATTATGAACCCATGGCTGCCACTATAAAGCACTTTCCCTGCACTACAACTTTCCATATACTCCTTCAATATCCTCAACAGGCTAAATTTCAAACTCTCCCGGGTGGAGGTAGCTCTACAATGGAGCCACAGCACTCCCTCCTGCTCCACCTCTACTGCTGCTCCTGCACCCTAACTCGAAGCCTCACTCAGGCAGAGCATGAAGAAGTGCTCTTCAGAGAGGGACTTTTTGCCTTTTTTTAGTAAAATGCATCAAGCAGCATGGTGTACCTCTTGCTGCCTACAATTACTGTCACAATAATATGACTGTGGCAATTTAAAGCAGAATTTGTGAAGAAAAAGCAAATTGTCTTGAAACACTGAGGAGAAGGGCACAACTGAGCCAAGACCTGCCAGTACTGAAGGAAGGTGAAAGTCAGTTCCAGAGGACCAAATCCTGGATAGCACATTAGCAACATGAAGGTTTTGACCTTCAAATACAATGAGTTGCAGCCAGACTAGGTCACCAACATCACCAGAAACAGAGGAATCCCTGGGAAGGAAGGCAGAAAACTCTTGTGGCCTGTAGAGTTTCTACAAGGTTTGCACAGCTGAGATGGGAGCTGGAATCTGCAGTAGACCCTCAGGCAAGGTCTGCTTTGGGGGGACAGAGGAGATGGGAAGACTTATGCTATTTCCTGTGCCTTTTGCCAAGATCCAGATTGCACAGATTATGGTAAAACTCACTCGGCAAAAAAGGCCTTTATTAAAAAAAAAGAAAAAAAAAGAAAAAAAATTCTAGTTAATATCAGGACTGAGATTTCAAAAAGTACAAGATCTGTATAAATTCAGCAAGATGTCCAGCACCAGATTATTTTGTGGTGCAACAAAGAACCTGGGGAGAGGCCAATGGGACCTCATAAGGGAAACACCATCTACCTCCCCAGCAGACTTCCAGTCTTAGGTTCTTCTCAACAGCAGATGGATTTTCCTTGTTCCTGCAGCATCTCGGGTCCCACAGGAGGTATTGGTTGCAAGCAAGCACCTGAATATTGCCTAATGGAGTAAGCCAATCACTAACTTAGCTGGAGTGTCTGTCCATGCCCATCCGCTAATTAGGTTTTTTCTTTTTGTACGCATTTCCACTGTAGCATTTCTTTTTCTTCTTTCTCCACATAAAATTGTAAGCAAGAGGACTGCTTTCATCTGTAATAAGTTAAAATCAGAAATTTCCTAACTAACAAGTAACTGATATTGGTCCTTGGAGCCCAAAGAGTAAAATCCATAGAAAATCTATTGGTTCCTTTTTTTGTTTTTGTTTTTTTCTGGTATATCCCATGCACAGCCCCATTAGAAAAATGGGGTTTATAAATCTTATCATACAGCAAGCAGCAGTACCTCAGAGCCAGAGCTGACAGTCTGTGGCAGAGGTCTGGGCTCTCTCAGATTGCTAAGTGTGGTTCTGAGTCACTGCTCAATCAGTCTTCACATGGCCATTGGCCAAGGCAACAGGGACAGTGGGGGCCCCCGGCTCGGCAGTCTCATCAAATCGTAAGCGCAGGGTGTTTCTGATCACCAGCTGCTCCATAATGAAAGAAGCACAAAACCATGGGATAGCATACTCCAGGGTGATCAGGCCCATGAAGTCAAAATCGAACTGGGAATAGTCCCACGGGCAGGCATTGAACTGGCGTAGGATGAGGCCAGTGGTGAACTCCCAGAGGTATGTCCAAAGTGTGTAAATGAAGCAGCGCACTAAAATGTTACACTTGTCTTTGAGATATAGGTACATCTTCTCCACAATGAGGATGGAGGTGCCATAGATGAAGAGCGCCCACACACTGGTAACACCTGGAAACTTCCAGTTAAAGTTGACAACAAACTCCCAGGCAGCTGTGAACATCACCTCACAGAAATAGCCGTGAATGGCGTAGAGGTACCATCGGGAGAAAGCAGTCAGAGGTTCTGCCGCAGCCATTCTTCTGCACGCACCCCAGCAGGCACTCTGAAATGAAGAGAGAGGAGAGAAACAGAGGAGTCAAAGAGGATGTCACAAGTCCTTATCCCCCAGATGGCAACACACACAAACTCATAACATCCACAAAGGACAAATCTGAGAAAGAAGTGAACTTTATATCATGTCATTTTTACTACAGCAAATTTTAAGTCCTGGGGAAAGGTGTACCTTACTGGGCTCCGAGTCTCAGCATGGGCCTGGACAACATATACAGCTCTGCCTGAGAAGCGGGACACAGCTGGTATTGCACTGGTGATAAGGAGGGAGCTGACAGGTTCAAGGGCTTTGCCAGTGGTGAGGCTGCCAGAGAACTTAATGGTTGCAAGTCAGCAGAAATACACAGCCAGGTATCTCACAAGGAGCGAACATGACCTTTTTGCTCTTTTTAAGAAACAGCACTGTCCCCCACTTTTCAACCACAGACTTTTCCACCTGTCCCCTACAGTCTCCATACCCAAAACGTTGACTGCAGTGAAAAACTGAACTTTGATGGAAGCTACAGAAAGGGAACTGGAGGAGAAAGTTTCAAAAGTTTTACACTTTCAGAAACCACACTTTGCACCCATTATTTAGCTGAACTGTTATTTCTTCTGTTGAAGAATTCATGCATTGTATGGCTAGGATTTGGAAAATAATTTTCTTATGGTGTCAGTCTGCCTGATACCAGGTCAAAAAGCATAAGACAGCCACTGAAATCCATTCAGATTTGTCTTCAGGACAGCAAAACACAAAGGAGGAGAATAAAAAGGAACAGCTGAGCACAGAGAGGTGGTTAGTCATGATAAATAGGAAATGAGAACAAACTCTAATTGTCTCTACAGGAAGAAACTTGGTGAAGAGGTTCTGAAAGGGCACAATTTGTTTATCACTGAACTGTTTCCGCACAATTAGTTTTTATGCTTTTTGTAGATTTACAAGGTCCTAAGCCATGCTCTGCCACGCTACAGTCACTGGCCCAAGCTGGTTTTAAGCACTGTTTTACTAAAGCCTTACAGATTTACACCACAGGGTGAATTTGACCCCTTTCATTCTTAGAAACTTACTCTTTCAAGTTGGGTTTCTATTGACTCTTCATCAGGAACTATTTAACTTCTTTGCTCTGCATTTGTCAGCTCTGTGGTACAACGTGCTAGGGAAGGACCACACTAATATTATGGGCAATCATTCCAATCTGGAAAGAGACTGTTCCGGCCCTGCCCTGCCCTGTAAACAAGGTGCCTCTCTGAAGAAAGTATTAACACGCAGTATGACTGAAATTCTGACAGGAGATGAGAGAAGAGAAACATTTGTAAGGAAAAAGTAAGTGGAATAATGACCATAAAGAAGATATGCAGAATATTCACGGGGGAATATTGCAAGTGGAAAGGACAGAGCTGTGTCCATGACTTATTCACTCCTCTCTTCAATGGACACTCAATCAATCAAAGTCTTGGCAGTTCATATGATGTGGGTGCTTGAACAAAGACCCATTTCTTAATGGCACAATCCATTTTACACAGGACACTGAACTATCATCAGATGCTGCAGATCTGGGTCAACAGCACGTTGTGAGCTTGTGGGTGAAAGACTAAGGACTCACTAGGAATTCCCTCATGTTTTCTAACAGTTCAGTCCCAAGAAACCCTGCAAGACAGCAATGGAAGTGCCACACGAGAAATATGTGTGGGGTGTACCTCCACACAGTCCCCAAGAAGCTGATGTGTAAGGGCACTGCAGACTTTCTGAGGAGAATGAGAGTTTGTCAACATTAGCGTTACTTGGTTAGTTTCCCAGCACAGCTGATAAGCTGAAGAGTTCAAATCCTTATTCAAATCCTTCATTCTCACACAATTTCAAGAACAAATTAATAGTCAGAGGTAAGGGAGTAAGTAAGAAGGAAATGGACTGCAGGTATCTTTTGGCAGAATGGGGATATATGGCTGCAGAGGGAAGAGAGGAGTTTTTTATATCTGAGGAGACAGACATCAAAAGATGCAGAGGCCTCAGAAGTCATACCTATTGCTAAGTAAGGCACCGAGGAAATATGGAACATCATTCTCCAGGGAAGAAAATGACTGTATGGTTTTCCTCTCTTTGCAATAAGCCTTTCTCAGCTTTTCCACTTGTGGTCCTTAATCCTTGCACTTCCCTCTGCAGCTTTACCTGAAATATGTTTGAGCTGTTGGCTGGAAGCATCCACAGCATGCAGGACCATCTGTAAGGTTTTCCTTGTAATTTTGAAAATCTCTTCACAAAGCTGGATCAAATGCACAAAAGGTCCTTCCCTCTTAGTCCCTACTCTCTTATTCCAAGGATCCCCTCACCAATTACACCTGTCCACCAAAGCCAAAGGCTCACACAAATAGATCCAACAAGCCACACTGTTCTACCCGACACTTTCCTCTGTGCAATGAAGATTTCTTTTTTCTGGTTCTGTATCACATATTTAATAATTATTTATTCTATTCTTGTTTCACTTCAAAAAATATCTTGTTACTGGAACTCTAATAACTGAATCAAGACCATCAGTAAATTCCCAGATGACACCAAGCTGGGTGGGAGTATTGA
>NW_010292716.1:0-9109 GCF_000700745.2 Antrostomus carolinensis | reverse complement strand
ACATGCTGTGATTCTGTGATTCTGTGATTCTTCCACATTACTTGTTGCCTCGCCTCTATATGCACAAAATGGTTTAAACTGCTACTTCCTTTTGCAGCCAGATTGTCAAAAAAACCACCAGGTTTTTTTGGTGCCCTTTCAAATACCTCACCTACCTTATTCTTCCATGATGACTGCATTTCCTTCTATATTGATGTTTAATTCCTGCTCCCCCTCTAACATATTCCTATATTCATAATAATCCTAACCTTCAAAAGCCATTCTTCTCAAACATCACTGGCAGTTCCTTTTCTGGTGCTTTCACCAGGGTCTTGGTGCTAAGAATACGAACAGCCTGCTGTGGGTGACTTAATCTAACATCATCAGTGCTTTGAGTGTGCTATGCACAGGAAAACAGACTTCTTTCTGACACCATAAGCAAAAGCAAAACATTTCCTAAATATGGATGACAAATATCTATAAAACAATACTTGGCAATTGTCAAAATGGTAAAATCTTTAGGCCAGAATTTTCAAAAAATACATTTATATTTTAGCTAAAGATTTTTCCACTAATGTGTGTTTCTGCTTCTGGATTTGTATATGTAAATATAATTTGTTGTGTGGGTGAATTTTTTGTATATTGGTATGATCAGCTATACATGAAGATGTTAGTGCTTGAGCTATTGCTCGTGTACAAAAAAGGTTCAAGTCTGAGAATTTTCAGTATTGCCACTGAGTAAGCAGGTTCCTTTATATTTCAATCTGATATTAAATGAATGTGATTTTTTTTCAGCATTGGGTTTCTCAATTATTTTATTTATAGCAAGGATATTTCAACTACTGCATAAATATGTTATCTCATGGGTCATTGCAAATACACTATAGTTTCAGCATGCATGAACACAATATGATTTTGCAATAAAAATCCATAAATTAACATTCCCATACATCTGAAAATCTTACTATTCTAAGAAGTAACTTTGCAGAATTTAATTCCATATCAGGTACATTTCTTAGGAAAATATTTTTTAATAAGGCACTTTACCCATAATTAAAATAAGAGACTTGTCTGTCTTTTTTTTCCCCTCTTTTTTCTTTTTTTGACCCTGGTTTTATGCCCACTTAAGTTTTTCATATATAAGGTCAATGCATGAGCACAGCTTGAAAGATACCGATCAGTGTGTACTACAGAACACCAAAAATCCCAGTGGAAATGGGACACAATTAGATCAGACATTTTCTTTTTTGAACTTTTTCCAGATCTAGTGTAATTCAGAAAAGAAAAAAACCTGCATGTATACTACATCAGAGATTTTGCATCCATTTATTAAATCACTTCAGTTTCAAAGGATATCTCTGTACAGCTTAAGCCCGACTACAGCGACTGCTGCACATCTTGCTGTGTGAGAGGGCAGCAATGATAAATCTCTTCTTGCAAAGTGAATCATGCTTAGATAATGAACACAGCAAGAGTCCAAACAGTGATCAAAAAGCAGTGTGGCTCAGTATAATACTGCTCAGCAATTCCAGTCTGTGTTGAGCAGTTTAGAAACAATAATGACAGGTGCAGAGAGTGCTAAAGACTCTCTTTACTCCCCAACCACAGCATAATATGCAGCTGGTGACCTAGGACCAGTGAAGAAATACTTAAAAAATATATATATCTTTTTTTCCCCAGTAGTCAGCAATGAACAGGAAAAATGTGATATCATTGACCACAGCTGAATCCAGCCTGACATTGTAAAATATGACTGCCTCTGTTCTTGCAGATCTCTGAAGTTTGTTATGCTAGCAAGTTTGTCTGCTTTACTGAGCGGACTAGAATGTCCCTAATATTTTTATAAAATAAGCTGAAATTTAAGGAGCGCAGTAATTATATCAGGTGAGTTAATAAGCCAGTTAGATTTTGATTTATGGTCCTTAGAAAGAAAAATATTTTAAGTTGTGGTCTAGTATGTACAAAATGCTGTGAAGACTGACAACCACTTCAAGAAATAGCCATAAAGAGGTTGTTTTCTCTTATGAGATATTTTTGAATGTTTCTTTTGCTAAAAGCTTCTGCCACTGCTACTTCTGATTTAGTGCTACTTCTGATAACAACAATAAGGGTGCTCATGAAGCCAAGACTCTACAAGGTACTCTCATTCTTTCAGCACCAAGCATATTAACAGAAGTGTGCATCAGACTATAGCTGACATGAAGTCATCCACAATATATCCCCATTTTAAGAACTATCATTGCTGTAAGAATGAATGGATACTACTAAAATTTTGAAGATATTCATATCACTGGTAGCTGAACCCTGAACTTAGCCATGTAGGTTAACTGGCTAGTTTTCCTTGACTCCTTTCACAATCAATGGAAAGTGGGTCACTCTTCCTAGAGGGTCACCTTAGGGATCTTATTCATTAGTCCTCTCCTTTGAATTTTCATCTGGATGAACCTACTTCCCTGCACTGACTAATCAGAGTAGGCAGAAGACCAAAGGGCTGAATTAGGTTCCTGTAGGTAAGTATTTACCAAGACCATTTGGGGTAGATGAGACCTGAGGATACGTCTGGGCTGTGTTTCACCAGAGCTGTCTTTTTAGCCACTTGACAGAAGCAGACTTTTATAGGCTTATTTTGTACGGTGTGACAGTACTAACACTAATAAAGATTTATTACATAACAAGAGTATGGCTTTACATGTTAGAAAGACTAAACTCAAATATTAGCTCTGCACATCTTTGATGTTCATGGGAACCTTCCCTAATGAGGAAAGAATGAAGTACTTAGAGACTTCACATTTTATTTATTAATGTATTTCAATAGTCTATGGTAATAATTGTCCCATATTACACTGTTATTATCAGTGATAGACAAGAACTTTCTGTTGTTACAGAATTAATAGCAACTTGCTTATTCTTCATTACATCACTCTAATGCCTAAAGTTTTACGGCTGTAAAAATATTCCATGTAAATCTAAAGTCAACATCAGGTGGTCCCCAAGATATTTACTTTCTGCTTCATTTTTCCAACAGATCGATGGAATAAAGCTTGCTTCCTCTTAAGGCTTTCTGAAAACTCAAAAGCAGAAATTATTCTTTTCCGATTTTGGTTTACATGCTGTCACTTTCAGAATGAAATTTTTTGTCATGCAAGGCTTAAGCATTTGTGGTACACTGCTAAGAGTAAGGACTCCAGAGTCCTTTCACTTATCTGTGTGAATCTTCATTGACGAAGACACATCAGTTTTAAAGCAAGGTAAGCAAAAGCAGAATCAGTTTCTCTTAGCAGCAAAAGATGCAAACTTGTCCTTTCTTGTGAAAAATGTAGTATCAAGGAGAATCTAAACACCTGGGAATTTTGACTAGGCCACAGAATTGCTAACAAATACAAGGAAAACTTTTTTTTTTTTTTAACTGCAGGAAGTGGTATTTGCTACAGATGAGGATTTTTTTGTTCAGACTGTTCTGAGGTAGCTGAGGGATGCCTCTTGGGTTTTAATTCTTGATCTCAGTGATTTTGTTTCAAACACTTCTCACTCCAACATGTATTTCCTTTTTGCATTCACAGTATCCCCTATTTATTTATTTATTTATTTATCTTTATTTATTTATGTATTTATTTATTTATGTTCATATGTTATATGAACATCGAGGAAGATCCTGAGTCACTGGGTTACTGAAAGGATTTCCTTGGAAACCTTTATTGTTGACTGTTGCTACACAGAAAAAAGCATTTTCATATTGCAAGTAAACTATATTACAGATATTGATAATTTTACATGTACATTTATTATTGTTTAATATACTGGATCTGAAAATCAAAACTTTTTAAACAACTGTTAACTTATTCAACAACAGTTTGATATGTTAATACTATGTAGAAACAAACTTTTTTTCTTAGAGTTCTACTTATTTTTCCAAAGGCAAAAATTTAGGCCTGTGGTTTGTTCCTTCTTACTCATCCTCAAAATAAAACACGGACTCCCATTATAAAAGGGAAAAGAGGCAAATTTTTATCATTGTAGGATTTTGGTGAATGTGAAACAATCTTTATTTAAAAAAAAACCCAACATATAATATACAGGGAAATTCAAGGAATCATATGAAGAGTTATAAGTATTATTTTTATCAAAAAGTTCAATCTTAATAAGTTTATCAACTACATAATTTGAACATTTCCCAGTTACTATAATTGAGAGTACCTGCTTTATGTGACTTCATTTAAAGCAGCAATTTGAGATAAGTTTAGAAGACAAATGGTTCCTGGCTTAGTGAAATCCAGTCCAGGTGTTTTCCTGTTTTAAAATCAAGGGTTTCATTCATTTTTATACTGTTTTAGTTGCCCATTTCCTACACAACAAGAAAATTTCCTTTACTTGGTTTTCAGTTTTCTTCATGGTTTATAAAGATTATTAAAAATTGCATAATATGATTTCTAAGGTTTTTTTCTTTTTTTCTTTTTTTTTTTTTTTTCCACACAAAAAAAGGACCACAGAAGGCAATACTGTTAGAATAATGACCCTCTTACTCACAGCCAATAGCACTAGGCATGTAGCAACGAACTATCCTGGCATCATGACAATCTAATTTCAAAGCTGAAGATTTTACTCTAATGCTTATTTCTCCACGAAATCTTATTGGATTCATGTCATTGAAACACTGTCTACAGAAGCAGTTTTGCTTTGACACAAAATTCATTTAGTGCTGTGGAGAGCTGAGGCACCTGATACTGAGGCGTAACACATAGGCTACATGTTTAGACCACAGAAGGCCACTCTTGACTTTAACACTCTCTTTGAGCACTCCCAATAAAGGTAGTAGGAATGTCTATATGAAGATAAGAATTACTGTGCTTAAATAAACACCAATATCAGAAGAAAATTAATTAAATGCTAGTGTCTAAAAGTGAGACCTGCAAATGAATATGAGAACAGCTTCAGTTCCTAGTGTAACCTTTTTAGACAGTTCATTTTGCTCATGGGCAGAAGAAACACATATGAAGTGATCATCTGGTAGCAAGAGCTAGACCGTCTCTAATTAGTGCTACCAAATTCAGTGATCACTGAATAATTTTCTGTAAATTCAGATACTTCTAGTGGAACCATTTAATCTCAGTCAAGTTTCTACTTTGCATACACTTGACAAGAAGGAACATTTGCTGATTGTGCATTAATATACATTCCTTTTTTATTTAATTACTTACATCTTTACATAGGTGGCTTAATAAACTGAAAGAAAAGCTTAGATCCATAATAAGGAACCAACAGAGAAAAAAAAATCATAAGAGGACGTTGTCTTTCTGTTTTCATAACAGCAAAGTCATTCCTCTACCTTGACTCCTGTAAGGTCTTTGACACAATCCCACACAAAATTCTTGTCTCTAAATTGGAGAGATATGGGTCTGACAGATGGACTGCTAGATGGATAAGGAATTGGCTGGATGGCCACATCCGAAGTGTTTGAGTCAATGGCTTAATGCCCAAATGAAGATCATTAACAAGTGATGTCCCTCAGGGGTATGTATTGGTAGCAGTACTGTTCACTATCTTTATTAATGACATGGACAGTGAGATTGAGTGCATCCTCAGTGCACCTGTTGGAGCAGGTCCAGAGGAGGGCCACAAAAATGATCAAAGGGTGGAACACCTTTCCTGTGAAGACAGACTGAGAGAGTTGGTGTTCAGCCTGGAGAACAGAAGTCTCTGGGAAGACCTTATTGTGGCCTTCCAATATATAACAAGGGTTTATGAGAATCATAGAATCATAGACTCATAGAATCATTTAGGATGGAAAAGACCTTTAAGGTCATCGAGTTCAACTGTAAACCTAACACTGCCTAGTTCACCCCCAAGGATTATAGAAAAGTTAAGAAGAAAGCTGACAAGGATGATCAAAGGTAGCTATATGACAAGCATATGAAACAAACTATGAATCTTAAGCTTGGAGAAGAGAGAGTTGAAGTGGATACTATAGAACTCTCTATGGTCGTGAATGTCGAAGTGTAGTAATTAGGACATGAGTGCAGTTTAGAATTAGCTACCCTAATTCTAAATAATTAGAATAATTTGCTAAACACAGTAAATAATACCTGTGTATTATAGTTGTGTTTTTATTTTTTAGTACTAAAATTTGCCACAAAATAATAGATATGAATTAATGTTAATGAAACATAACAGAGTTTAGAATGATACAATGTAATGTAATGGGGGGGGGGGCGAGGGAAGAATTAATTTGGAGGAAGACAACCTTGAATTATTCTTCATTTTTCCTATGCCTTAAGTTCATTTTTATTGAATTTGTCATTATCTTTTCCCAAACTCTACTTCTACTTATTTTATTACCTGTTACACTGCCGTGAAAATTTCAGACCCATGATTTAGCCCCTTGTCATCCAGAACACTTTCTTTATAAGCAGCAGAAATGTCTTGTACATTATTCTTTAAGGTGGGAATGATAGCACCATAAAATGACACTCCTTTTCTATATTTTTCAATATTTGATTCAGCTATGAATCATTTAAAAATAAAACTAATAATGAAATATCTGTATTTTATATCATACATTGACATGATGCCTTTCTCTATTGATGCTGGGAAAGCTGAGTTTTCATTTTGAAAACTATTTCACAGTGAAAAACAGATATTGATATTTTAGCATGGTGTAATTTCACTGGGTCTACTAGATTTTTTTTAACTCCCAGTGTGCATGTTTGTGTGTGCAGTCATTGATAATACAGATGCAAGATCAAATATTTTAACATGGCATTAACTTCACTATTGTCTGAAACAAAACAGAATTCTCAAATGCAGTCCTTCATATTAATATGAAATAGGTTTTTTTATTCCCTCATAAATATGATGCCATGTCTATGTCATAATTCTGTTTGTTGATTATGACAGCTGAGAAAAGACCTCCCCCAATAACCTCAGATTGTGCAATTTGTATCTTTTCATTCTTTTTCCTAACGACCTTATTTTTTCAGAAAAAATTCTCTACTGTGTTGATATGTTGATTTAGTAATTATCAGCTTTTATCCACAAGTTTCTAGATTTTCTTTGTTAAAATTTTCCAATAACTGAGTAGAAAGTCTCTTGTACATGAATCTCTCATGATTCTTCTATTTAGTTTTCTATACTTTTCTTAAAGAAGTCTCTCCTGAATTTATGACTTAGAAGGTCTTTACCACAACCACAAGTGAGGAAAGATAGGTACTGTACCTTCATAAATCTCTAAGTAAGAACTCTGAAATCTCTACAAACTTGAGAAAGCTTGCTCTTTAGAAGAAAAATCTGTTTTATAAATGCCTCCTTTGTGTAAGCATTTGCAGAGATTTATTCCTTAAAAATACTTTGATCTTGAACTGCTTTCAAACTTTATGACATTGACTATGAGTATTTTACATACATTTCTAAAATTGCTTTAACTGGGACATATTCAGTGTCCATGCAATAGTAATATGATATTATTTATAATTATAAACACAATACCAAGCGTATTTCTCATTTATATGTGCTAATTACTCAAATAATAGTAAAAGTAAACACTAGCAACATGCTAACTGTGTTGAACTCATTAACTGAAACCCTGTTGCAGGCTATTGAACCTCAAAAAGTTAATTGAAAAGTTATTGTCTGAGATCACTAATAGACAAGGGTAGCATTCATTTGCTGCCAATGTAATATTCTTGGAGTATGGTCAGGGTTAGATTCATGACTGAAGTGAATTGTTAATGTAATTGACAAAGAGATAAAAGCATTTGGGGAGAAGAAAAAGAATGTTGCATATCTGTAGTGTTTTGTTGTTTGTTTTTCTTTCCTTTCTGGCACATATTTCCATTTCAGAAAAATTTCCAAAGGGGCCATATCTCCTCAGCCAATAAAGAAAATGTACTCCTATAGATTTCTAATTCCCTAAAGGATCCACAGGTTTCTTTTCCATTATAAATTTTTTTTAAATAATCCTGACATTATCTGGTGTTTTTAAATGATCCACTCAGAACACAGAATTTAAGCCGATTAATCAGCATTATTACATTAAAACATTGCGCATTTTATGTTGGCATCCTAATTGATAAATGCAACAATCATTGGCTAATCTTTTGTCAGAATGATTGTTTTTTTTTTCTGTTTTGCTTTTTTTAAAATTTTAATGGTCATGTATAAAATCTAGTTCTGTACTCTTGTCAAATACCCTACTGTACAGCCTGTCTGCCAACACTACATTTTTCCCAGCTAAATTATTTAATTTTCACAGCAGTTACATAATAGTAAACACTGAAAAGGGAAAAAAAAACCTGTGAAACATGTTCATCAATGAACTCTGTCCATCTTCAGTCCTAGATATTTCATGAAACCTGTAAGAAAATGTTATAATCAGTGGCCATATTATTAAAGACTTCCTCTGATATTGGTGTTTATTTAAAGTTAGAGTTGTATAAACAACTGTAATCCTACTTCATCCTGCCTTGTGTTTAACTTATCAACTAAAATAATTGCTGCACTTCAGTATGTTTGTATTTATGTACATATGTGAATATCCTGAGTGAATAAAAGATGATAAAACTGTTTACTCTATGTCGTAATCCAATTTACTAATTCTCTTTATTAAATAAAAATGCAAAATCTCTAGACTGCAACATATAATTATTTTTTATTATATGACTAAGTAAATCAGTTGACAAACAAAAAAACCCAATGATCAATAGGCCTATTCACAGGGCCATTCATAAGTCTAGTTACAACTGAGAAGTCACAGTTCTTGTGCTGGATTTGCAGCACAGGCTGTAAGTTCAAAGCACTATGTTTCTTCAGAGACAGCTACCCATTTCCTTAAGTATATTCACTTAGATAGATGCAAATTGCATATACAGTACATATGTATGTAGTACAGTATGTAAAACTGTAACACTTAAGAGTGTCACTGAGTGTATACATGCAAGAATCTGAAGGAGGCAAGCTTGCACTGCATTACAGCTTTGTGACAAGGAATTTCAGGCAAGAGTTAATTTCAAAGATAATTCAAGCATAAATATTCATATACAGTAATAAGAATGTTTGAATGTAGATAAGTAAATGTGTACACTCAAACTTTTAGTCCATTACCCTTTGATAAGACTGTGGTGGGTTGACCCTGGCTAGA
>NW_010292715.1:0-225 GCF_000700745.2 Antrostomus carolinensis | reverse complement strand
TCTTAATTTCGGGGGGGGGGCTGAGGGAGGCAGAGCCCACCACCCCCTGGTAATGGCTGTACCTCACATGCCGTCCGTGACTGCTCCCCTTCCCTTTCCAGGGGTGGAGGTTATGGGGGGGATTCCCTCTTGATAATGCCGCCTTAGCTGTCTGTGTAAATGCTCCTTCCCCTCCCCCTTTCTCTGTTGCTGGAGGGCAAGGGGGTGTTATTAATCATGACACCT
>NW_010292714.1:0-800 GCF_000700745.2 Antrostomus carolinensis | reverse complement strand
GGGATGGGGTGTGTGGGAGCATGATGTGGCATGTTGGAGCATGATATGGTGTGTTGGAGCATGACGGGGCATGTTGGAGCATGACAGGGCATGTTAAAGCATGATGGGGCAGGTGGGAACATGACAGGGCATGTTGGAGCATGACGGGGCGTGTGGGAGCATGTTACGGTGTGTTAAAGCATGATGGGGCAGGTGGAAGCATGATATGGCATGTTGGAGCATGATGGGGTGTGTAGGAGCATGATATGGCATGTTAAAGCATGATATGGCGTGTTGGAGCATGATGGGGCAGGTGGAAGCATTACAGGGTGTGTGGGAGTGGGATGGGGTGTGTGGGAGCATGATGTGGCATGTTGGAGCATGATACAGTGTGTTAAAGCATGATGGGGCGTGTTAGAGCATGACAGGACATGTGGGAGTGGGATGGGGTGTGTGGGAGCAGGATATAGCATGTTGGAGCAGGATATAGCATGTTGGAGCAGGATATAGCATGTTGGAGCATGATGGGGTGTGTTAAAGCATGACGGGGTGTGTGGGAGCGTGATGTGGCATGTTGGAGCATGACAGGGTGGGTGGGAGCATGATACAGTGTGTTAAAGCATGATACAGCATGTTGGAGCATGACGGGGCGTGTTGGAGCATGACAGGACATGTGGGAGTGGGATGGGGCATGTTAAAGCGTGATATGGCGTGTGGGAGCATGACGGGGCGTGTTAAAGCATGACGGGGCGTGTTCCACTGTGCTGTGGCGTTCCACTGTGCTGCCATCTCACCTGTGCTGTGTGTCCCCCATGTCCCCC
>NW_010292713.1:0-11332 GCF_000700745.2 Antrostomus carolinensis | reverse complement strand
AAAAAATAAGAAAAATAAAAAAATAAGAAAATTGGGGGGTTTTATCCATTTTTTTTATCCAAATCCAAAATTATTATTCCCCCATTTTCTTTTTCATTCGCAGTTGACGGCGTAAAACACTCCCACCCCATCCCAACACCTCTCTCTCCAAATGCTCAACATCACATTGTGAGGATCACGATGGGATTTCAACTCCCCCATCATGAGAACAATGAGATTTGCACATCAACTTTGAGAACTCCCTCAGACGGTTGTTGGAAAGGGTGTCTAAACTGGTTTACTCCCACTCAGCTCTTCCTGCTGCAGCTTAAAGGTCATTTTTTGGAGCTGAAGTGGTGCCAAAATCATTGCCCTGAATGAATTTGCATCTCAAATAAGTTGACTCAGGGTTTCTGGTCTCACTTGACCTTTGAAGAAACTGCTTGGTAGGAAAAGAATTTATGAGAACACCAAGTTTTTTGAAGAACATTGAAGAGACCTGGGCCTTGTGCCAAGTAGCAGGCAAAGTCCATCTACCCTGGTGCCTCCCTCTGGTATCTGAGCTGCAAACACTGACCTTTAAACAGTGCTGGTGGGGCAAAAATGTGTGAAAAGAGAGGAGAAGAAGCCACACGCTCCGTACCTGCTTATGATGTTCATTATGTCCTAGAAAGAAAAAGGAGAAACTGAGTGAAATCTCATAACAACACATGCTACATCTCCCCTGACTCACTAAACCCACTCGGGATGTCCATACCTCACAGCTGCAACAAGCAGGCATGAATCCATGCCTCAGGTGTTTGCTTTCAGCTTTGGTTCCACCAAATCCCACCCAATTGGCTGTAATTAAAGACTCAGCTGCTTCTGGAGGAGACCAAGAATTCCAAACAGTCCTATGTATACAACACTCCAGCTTTATCCTCATAGAATCATGATGTGGTTGAGGTTGGAAGGTGTCTTTGGATGGTTTCTCAACCATCCCATTGCTCAAAGCATGTTGGGTTATCCAAGGCCTTGCCCAGGTGAGTTGGGAGTATCTTCAAGAATGGTGACTGTAAAAAGTTATCTGGTTTCTATTCCAGTATTTGACTGTTGTTGTGTGAACCTGTGTGTAGGCATCTGGCAGCCTTTGAGATGCTCTTAGGGTCTTCTTTGCTGGTCTTCCATTTCTGAGCAAGTCCTATCAACCTGTCCCATGGGAAATCTTGAGATACAGAAGGACACCTGCAAGTATCCACCTACCCAAGAGCTAAAGGGACATCATCTGTCATAACCTGGCCACCTAGAAAGCTGGCATTAGACTTGCCCATCTATGTCTCCACGATATCTGGATTCCCATGGTCTAATCAACACCAAGAAGAGCTTGAGGTACCTCCAAGAGGTGATTTAACCCACTCTGAGATGGATGTGCCAACAGTGGAAACGATTTGCCTTCAGGAAAGGATTGGAAAATCCTTTGGAGGAAAATCCTCCAATCAGGTTGGATTATGGAGTTAATTAGAGATTTAAATACCCTCAATAATTAGTTGTGACATGACCAAAAATTCACCAAGATGAAACCCACACTCAGTCCAGTCCATGTCGTTATTTGCCCCTTTTGGACACCTTTAAAAGAACATAAAGGAAGTTCAAAAGCCGTGGTGAGTACGTTGGATGTGAGTTCAAGGCAACACAAAGCCGTACCCATCACCCAGGGAATCTAAAAAGTCTTTGAAGCTGGTTAAGAACTTCCACCATGACCTTTTTTTAAAAAAAAAATAATAAAGAATTAAAATGTCACCTATTGTTACAGGATCATCTCCACGTGCAACGGTGAGGGCCAAGCAAAGACCACGTGAAATGAATTTGAACCCACAGCCAAGTTCTGAAACCATCTGTCAATATTTACAGGGTTGTCAACTCTGCCTCTGAGGGAATTTAACTCCTTGGAGATCCACGTGCAACCAGAAAAAAACCCATCTATTTAGTTTCACCAAACCATTGTCAATTAGAAGGTCACCCATTGACCTTTTGTCATTCAGTGGAGGGGAAAGAGGACTTCTTGATTTTAGGATGGGCAGCTCAGATTTGTTGTTCAAACCTCACTTCATCCATGAAACAGGGAGAGCTGGATGGGCTCCAGCTTCTTTCTTTGTCGTGCAATCAATACCTGGACTCCATCTGCTCGCTCTCTCTCTCTCTCCCTCATACTTTCCAGCTTGGTTAATAGCTCATTTGGACTTGAAAACCCAGCTCTGCTTTCAGATCTTGGCCAACCTTCTGCAGTCAGGACTCCGCTGTGAGAACTGGCAAGGAGCCTGGTCCTGCTCCACGTGTCTCTATACTCAGCTCCATCCTGAACCCTCACCAATGCCTTTAACCTGGAGGAGTGGACATCTATGACTTGGCTTGCCACAAACCTTCAGCACTGCAAACCCATCAAGACCTGGAGTTGCTTGGTTTAGAGGATCTAGCTAGTATCGCTGTGGTGGATCTTCATGTAAGGTCTAATTCAGCTTTGGACCACCTCAAAACAGGAATTTATGGGTGCTAGAAAGTTCCAGGTAAAATCATGGAAGAAAAATTTATCAGAGATTATTAAATATGAAGAATATGCCTCTGGCTCAAGATGTTCCTCAGCCAGAAGTAGTTGCTCCAATGCCATAGCAGAGCTCAGGACATTCAGACACTGCTCATTAGAAAAAAAAAGGACATTTGTCCTCAAAACACCTCTGCAAGATCCAGAAACACATTTAAAAAGGATGAAGAAGGTTCAGGAGTCAGATCTGAATGCTCATTTCATTGCAAACATCTCACCTTGAGGAATTCAAGCATGGGCTGCTGGATTTTCTCCTCCAGCTCCGTGATGAGTTTGTTGAGAAGTGTGATCTCCTTCGAGAGGTCAGTGATGTTCTCGTTCTGCCTCTTGGCAATGTTCTTCTCCATCTTCTCCAGCTGACCCAAGAGGATGTGCTCCTGGTCGTGGAGGAACTGCCGCAGCCTCTCAAACTCCAGGAGCAGCTTCTGCCTCTCATTCTCAATGGTTTTCTGGGAAGAGAACATAGCAACATAGGTTCCTACTTGAGTTGTCATCACATGCAAACCAAACACCCTCTGAGACAAAGCCCGGGGACAAATGAGAACATTTTGCTCCAAAAAACCCACACCCTTTGGCAGCACAAAGAAAGTTGAGTGTGTTTTAGTTGCTTCACTCTAACATTGTCCTTCAGCACAGGTCAAACAGGTCCACCTGGCCTTCAAAAACTGATCTTTCACGCTCTACCTTTTGCATCATGGATGAAACCACAGCTCTTGGCAGGTTGTTGCTATTTCAAGGCCTGCCAGCTGGAAAAAAAAACAACCCCACAACCAGCAAATTGTGGTCATAAGGCTGTTGCTGAGGGATGGTGGAGCAAAAACGTGGGTTGAGATGTTTGTCTTGAGCAATGGGGAGGACATGAGACACTCAAAAGTATTTGTCTTGGAGGTGATGGTCTGGGAGGGTGTTATAAGCAGGGGAGATAAGGGTTTTCCTGAAGGAAATGCTGTGCTACCTTCTGCTGCCATATAGATAACGAGTTGAGGAAGTGGAGGAAGAGTTGGAGGAGAGTCCTACAACCAGCCTAGCTCTCAAGGATGCTCCAACACCCATCCCCTTTGATCATCCAAACACCAACTTAGGTTTGTTGGTTATTACACTCTCCCCAAGTCCTCTGCACCTGCAGACCAGTAAAACATGGGAAATGTCCTTCATTTTCCAGTAACAAAACCTCAGTGGGTTACCAACGTTCTTCTCATAACAAATCCCACGTGGCAACCAAAACACAACGTCGTTTTAGCTGCTAAAAAGAATATCAACTCTGTCCTAGGGACACCAGGACAATATTTGGCCAGCTCTGATGGTGAAGAAAGGAGGAAAAACATCTATTTCCCTTTTTTCAGGTATTAACAAAACATTGGTGAGGAGAAGATGGGGCAACTTGGTGGGTTCTAATCCCTACTCCACCCATCCCACCTTAGACCTTCATCCCCACCATCCCACTGCATTGCACGTACGCACCAAGAGCTCCTGGGTTTTCTTATCATCGTTCACTTTAAATTCCAGCAGCTCTTGCCTCTCCTTCTTCAGGAAATCCAAGCGTCCTTGGATTTTCTCCTAGAAATGAAGACAGAAGATGTTATTGGTGGGTTTTGGGAGGTGTTTTCTTTCTTCTACTGCTTTATTCTTGTGGTTTGCGAGCAAGATTGCAAGGAAAACTCAAGGCCGCTCCCACCGAATGAACACGCTGACTCAACTCTACCCACGCTCACCCAGACACCCACATTTGCAACCTTCAAGGACCATCACAAGCTCACATTCATGCAGAAAAACCCAAAGAAAGAAGATGGAGAATGTCAGGGGAGAAGAACATGCACCGTGTTCATCGATTGCTGCTCCTCAACCTTTGCTCTTAGCACCAGCAGAACTCAGCCTGAGGTTTTAATCAATTTATATTCATCTTTGGATGCTCGCCCAGACCTAAAATAGATGTGGGTGTTTGCTCTGTCAGCTGTGACCCTACTGATAAGGTGGGTGCCCGTAGGTAGTTGTTTCCAACATGGTCCTCACGTGGCTCCAAGCCCAATGCTTTTGGAGGAGCTTTTATGAAAGAAAGCAGAGAATGGTAGAGGTAAAATTCCCCCCCCCCCCCCCCCCTGCCATCAGCAGGGACACCTTCCACTAAACCAGGTTGCTCAAAGCCTCATCCAACCTGGCCTTGAACACTTCTAGGGAGGGGACATCCACAGCTTCTCTGGGCAATCTGGGCCAGGGTCTCACCACCCTCACACCAAAGAATTTCTTCCTCACATCTCATCTCCATCTCCCCTCTTCCAGTTTCAAGCCATCACCCCTTGTCCTGTCACTCCCTGTCCTTGTCCAAAGTCCCTCCCCACCTTCCTGGAACCTCTTCAGGTACTGGAAGATCACTAGAAGGTCTCCCCAGAGCCTTCTCTTCTCCAGGATGAACAACCCCCTTGGCTGCCTTATGTTTAATTCCACACTCTCCACAGTTGCAGAGATGATGGGAATGGGGGGTGGGGGGTTTAACATCTGGAGGGTGTTTTCCAGGTCTTTGGAAAGCTGGAAAGCACCAACTATGTCTTTCCAGGGTGGTGAAGCACAAGGTTGAGCACAGGAAAGTGTTTGACTGCTCAGGGACCCGAGTGAGCACAAATACACAGCACAACCTGTACCATCAGGAAGCAGGAAGACCTGGGAGGTCTTCTTCAGGGAGGACAGACAGACAGGTAAGTACCTTGTACTCCTCAGATGCCTCATCAACAGGTACCACAGCGTGTGGTCGGTGCTCCCGGGACCTGTCACATACCACGCAGATGGTTCTCCTGTCATCCTTGCAGTAGAGTTTCAGGGCTTCTCTGTGCTTCATGCAGAGCCCATCCTCCTCAGCACCTTTAGCTCCACGAAGGGTGAACTGACTGATGATCTCAGACATGTTCGCCAGCTGCCTGTTGGGTCTTAAATTCTTCTGTTGAAAGACCTCCCGACACTGTGGGCAGGGAAAATCCATCTCTAGGTCCTTCCAACTCTTGATGATGCAAGCCCGGCAAAAATTATGCCCACACTCGATAGACACGGGGTCTTTGAAGAACTCCAAGCAGACAGAACAAGTAGCTTCATCCTGAAGATTTCCAGGCAGAAACATTGCCGCCATGGCCTCTCTCCTGCAAGCAGAGTGATTTCACCAAGGGCTGGACACGGAACATGAATATTTGGCATCCAGCCCTGAGTGGGCGTTCCTCTTCCAGGAATGAGCTCGTTACCCTGAGGTCACTTCTGCCTGAGGTCACTTCTGCAGTGTCTGGTTACTTTAAATCGATAACAAAGACCTCAGTTTTTAGGAGACAACACATGGGTGGAGGAAAAAGAAGGTGGGAATATCTCTCTACCTTTTCCTCCTCCATAAATCCTTGTTTTCCTGACTTCTTTTCCACCCCCCCCTCTCTAAGAAGGGAGGTGAGAAAATGGAAGTTATTTGGGTTACAGCCACCAGGTCTGTAGGGTCTGGATCTTGTTGCTTTTTGGCTGACCTGGTGTCTAAATGTAAGATCTGAGTTCCTGGGCTTGTGTCATCGAGCAGCTGCTTCTAGGCTCTGATCCAGGTAACCATCTGAACTCTTGTTAAAGACCCATTTCACCCTCAATGTTTCAGCTGGAGACTCAGATGACTTGGTTGAGGTCCAAGGCTCAATAGAAGCCATAAAAAGCAGCAGGAGAAAGGGAATACACATGGATGCAAAGTCCATATCAAGATCTGAGGGGGGTTGAGGGGGTCAGTTTCCCAAATCCATAAAGATTAACTTCTGGGTTGTGGTCCTGTATCTCAAAACCACTTTTGGGCTTCCAGGAATATGATGAGCAGCTTTGGTGGTCTTGCATTAAATGGCAATGATAATTAATACGTGAGGAGCTTTCCTTGGTTGGGGTTTGTCTAGAATATGGTTGATTCCACCTGAGCAGCTCATCATGTTATTGGAGAACAGAAATAAAAGTGAGTGACAGTCATCTAAGTTACTTGGGTGGGTCACCTTACCATCCAACAGAGAAACGTGGGCACTTCTGGAGAATGATTCATCATCTCCTAATGAGGACTTGAAACCAAGATCAGGTGATCTGATCCATAAATGTTGGTTTCAAAGTCAACCTCAGTTGATCCAACATCTCCAAGTTGAGATCTTTTCCCTTGGAGATATCTGGAGCTAAGAGGAGACAAATCCCAACCCCACAAGTTGGACTTGAAGAGTTATATTAGGGAAATTAATCTTGGTGTCTTGATGGCAGAAGGTTTACGAAGGGTTTTTAATTTGTGGTACGATGTGTTTGTCCTGAAGAAAAACCCATTGAGGCAGGAGATCCATCCCCTACTTGAACCTTTCTTGTAAACTTTTGAACTTCTCTGGCATTTGCATTTCCTGCTAATCCAAAATTTGCTCGTTCAGGATTAAAAATGAGCTTTTTTTTTTTCTCATTAATTAATTTTTTAAAAACCCAACCAAATCTGGGCTTTGGAAAGGAATCTCCCTCAACTCCTCCAACCCTCAAACCAACTCCTCCAACCCTCAAACCAACTCCTCCAACCCTCAAACCAACTCCTCCAACCCTCATCCATCTTCTGACAGGAAAAAGACAATCTGAAGATCAGTGCTTGTTACAACCCACGCTAGATTGTGGTTGGAAATACCAGAGGACAAATGCTCAAACCAACTCCTCCAACCCTCAAACCAACTCCTCCAACCCTCAAACCAACTCCTCCAACCCTCAAACCAACTCCTCCAACCCTCAAACCAACTCCTCCAACCCTCATCCATCTTCTGACAGGAAAAAGACAATCTGAAGATCAGTGCTTGTTACAACCCACGCTAGATTGTGGTTGGAAATACCAGAGGACAAATGACTCAGGTGAATAAAATATATATATTTAAATGTATATATTCACACAGAGACTCATCTATAGAGAGGTCCATATATATATGTAGGCACATATATCCCTATATATAAATTATATCAATTTATATATACACAGTTCCCTATAAAAAACCAATTTTTTCCTTGCAAATCACAATTTCAGAGAATTATTCAAGTTGGAAAAAGACCTCTGAGATCATCAAGTCCAACCATTAATTTCCACCTCCTGTGCATATTTATCTACCTACCCTTTCTCATATAAATTGATATTTATTTATACACATACACATCACTCCTTATGGAAGGGAAATCACTTTCTCTTCCCCCTTCCATTTCTTTTGATCTGTAAATAAACATAAATTATACATTTTTTTTTTCCTCCTTAGTTATAAGAACATTCTTCACCACGTATCTGAGGAGAAGAAGGAAGAAGTGGTGGCTTAAGAGCTGGAGAAAATTCCATATTCTACCCAGAAATTATATAAATAGCAAAGAAAAATGAAAAAAAAAGAGTGAAACATCTCAAAAAAAGGAATGGGAAGAAGGAGAATAAGGTGGGTCTAGTAGGAAAATAATAATAATAATAATAATAATAATAATAGGACAAACCACCTCTGGACAGATGGAAAAGTGCATCCCATTGCCCTCCCTATGCCCCCAGTTGACCCCACCTCTACATACCTCGGAGTAGAGGTGTAAGAAATGGTCATCCTCCCATAACGCTCAACTTTTTGCCTGGGGAGGGTGTTAGTGGGGGGAAAACGAGGGGTCAACCTGGTGGCTGAGGGGTCCCAGCGGTAGGTAGCCCGTGGTAGACGTTCCACCATGCTCTGATGAAGGAAACCAGCCCGAGTTCTGGATGTCTCGGACATTTCGACGCCGCTCAAGCTCCTGCTTCTTCCCAGCCTTTAATTGCCCCATTTGTCCCCTCTGTCACCCCCCCACCCCCACCTCCCATCTCACTTACCATTCCTTCCCCTCCCCCATTGCATCTATCCTGGGAACCCAACGATCTCCTTCCCTCCTCCTCCTCTCCAGCCGCTTAGCTCTGCTCCTCTGTGCCAAAGTTCTTTTCCATGCCCAGAGCCAGGATCATGTTTCCATCACCTCTTTCCACCTGTCTACAAGCCCAGATCTTCTCCACAGGGTCTCTGCAGCCTTTTAACCCTCTCCAATGCCTCATCTCTCCTTCCAGATGAGCAGGGAACTCATCTGAGCTCATGAGGAGGAAAGTTGTGAAGCTTTTCATCCTTCCCCCTAAAGTCATCAATGAATGATTCGTCTCCTAGTTCATATTTGGGTCAGCACCATGCAAAGAAGGGTGGAAACATCTCCTGCAGGACATCTCCCACCTATCATGGGTGACTTGTTTAAGTAAGGAGAGGTTGGGACATCCAAAACAGGGAGGATGCAGAAAATAAGAAGAAAACACAACCCTAATAATATGGTTTTTTTAAACATTGTCCTCTCCTCTTCAGGGTTTTTGGGCTGCAGGTACCAGCTACAGGTGTCCTGAATTGATCAAGCTTTAGGTTTCATCTGGTCAACAACAAGAAGTTGTTACCTCCTGAAGGACCATTTATTGTCTACATCAGATGGATGACAACTTCTGGTGGCTAATAAGAGAATTTGGGGTTAGCACAGGTGAAATAAAGACCTCACATCTATTTCTCTTGGTTTCCAGATGTTCCCTTTACACAACCCTTGGTCCAAAGTTCTCAAAGAAGTTCCCAACCCTGCACCCTAAGAAAAAAAAATAAGATGCAACCAGGAGAAAGCACCTTGGCTTGCCCTTGGAGGGGTTTTAGTAGCAGGATTATGTTCAGAGCCACAAGTTGCTTCCAGCCTACCAGGAATGCTGAGTCTGAAGATCTGTTAATAGGAACGTCTGTCTGGAGAAAGGAGAAAACACTCACAGGAGTCAAATTCAGCTGCCACTTATAAAGCCTGTGGGTTTATTGCTAGAGCTGAAATGAAACCAAGACAGATATTGAGAAGAACCCTAGAGGTGGAGCAGGTCCAACCATCTTAATTTAGGGTGATAATCCTTCCAGATTAAATTAAAGACTCAGATAACATCAAAATGGTTGGACCACATCAGTAACCCTCATCCTGCCCATGCTGTAGGTTAGTCTGAGGGGTCTTCATCCCACTCCTCGTTGCAAAGGTCCGTCTCGTTTTTGGAATAACGAGATGTCAAGCGGGACTCGGCGTCAGATGCTCGTTCTCGGCCACAGTTCATTGTAGAGGTGCAGCTTTGCTGGTAATAAATGGTCACCTTCCCTGGAGAGAAGGTGGGAAGAGAAGGATCTTGGTTAGAAGAAAATAGAACTAAGCTAAGAAAAAAAAATCAGTGATGGGTTTGGAAGTTACCAGGTGAGAAACCAACTCCTTAAATAACACACCCTAATTAAGTCATGTGACTTGGTTTGTTTTAATTAAGGGAATCAGAGAATTGCCTAGATTGGAAGAAATCTTTAAGATCAAGTCCAACCATCAACCCAACAGTGACAAATCCCTGACTAACCCATGTCCCTCAGCACTATCTTCAATCCTTCCAGGGATGGGAACTCGACCACTGCCCTGGGCAACCCCTTCCAATGCCTGAGAACCCTCTCAGGAAAGAAATTCTTCCTCAGATCCCCCAAAATTTCTTCTCAATCTCCAAGAAAAAGCCAAGTGAGATGTGTGTGCACCCACAAATAAAATTCAGGTGGCTTCTTTGGGAGACATAGTCCTTCCTTTGCCCAAAATAGACTTTTTTTTTTAATGATCCATAGGACAACCTCCTTCAAAAGAAGGAATTTGACCCCTTCCCCACATCAAACTCATCTTTCCATCCTCATTTATTCTGCAAATCAATTTGGTTTTCCAAAGACTGGGACAAACCTCCACTGAACCAAAGGAAACACGTAGTTTTGAGTCTCACCACTACCTACCCAGGGAGGTTTTAATGATGGCACATTTCTCTCTCCGTTCACAAGTCATTACGTTCGCTCCATGGAAACATCCCACAAAAGGGATCTTGTACTTGCAGACTTTGCATTGAAGAACCTCAACTGCAGCAGAGAGAAGAAACAATGAGCTCGGAGCTCCATGTTGCAGAGCCATGAGGAGTTTTGCCCCTCTATGATAAGATGGGGTGACCCTAGAGAAGTTGTAGAGCTCACCAAGGGAAGGAATGAAGTGTCACCTGCACTTACAGACCCACTCATGAGAGCTTTCATCTGTAGAAGACAGGCAGATGGTGCCTATGGAGACTTAATCCTTGGCAGAGCTTTGTTCACCCAAAGCCACGTGTGTCTGCAAACCAAACTCCAGATCCACAGAGAATAAACGTGGATGTGGACTCTGAGGTGGGGTTCATCCAGCTGAAATTAGGTTCATCCCTTAGCAAGACCATCAAGACAGCTCTCTGGGGCATAGCAGGTGAACATCTAGCTCAGGATCCAGTAACCTACAGCTGAAGCTCCTTGACCCAGAAGAAACCTCTTTGGATTTAAGAGCTCCCCAAGGAACTGAGTGGAGAGAAGAATCATTTTCATTACTTGAATGAAAACAGTTGCAGAAACTTCTCTCCACTGACTGTGGACTCAGAGCAGATGACATCCAGCTCACACAGTGATGACACCATAGACATCAAGAGCTTGGTAAGACCCATCCAACTACCATCAGATAATCCCTTTGGCCTTTAATTAATTCAATCCCATTTAACTGTGACCTTCCACTTACCAACTCCGATGCACAGGACGAGGGTCAGCCCCCATGAAGAGCAACTTCATCTTGAGATGTTTTGGGAAAAGGGATGGATCCTGACCTCCCAGCTGCACCTCAGCCCACCACAGGAGTTACCTATGAATGCAGATGGCTCAAGCAATTTATTCGTAGAATGGTTTGGATTGGAAGGGA